>NW_026291742.1:0-30350 GCF_023091745.1 Budorcas taxicolor
GGGATTACTAATGTATCGATCTCACCTAATATCCTCCCTCCTATGCCTGGAAGGAATAATATTGTCCTTATTCGTTATAGCTACCCTAATAATCCTAAACTCACACTTCACTTTAGCCAGTATAATACCCATTATTCTACTAGTTTTCGCAGCCTGCGAAGCAGCACTAGGCCTATCCTTGCTAGTAATGGTATCAAACACATACGGCACCGACTACGTACAAAACCTTAATCTGCTACAATGCTAAAATACATTATTTCCACAATAATACTTATACCCCTAACCTGGCTATCAAAAAATAACATAATCTGAATTAACTCCACACTCCACAGCTTACTAATTAGCCTTACAAGCCTACTCCTTATAAACCAATTTGGCGATAACAGCCTCAACTTCTCATTAACTTTCTTCTCCGACTCCTTATCTACACCACTACTTATTCTAACCATATGACTCCTCCCCTTAATACTTATAGCTAGCCAGCATCACCTATCAAAAGAAAACCCAGCCCGAAAAAAATTCTTCATCTCAATACTAATCCTATTACAACTATTTCTAATTATGACATTCTCTGCTACAGAACTAATTCTCTTTTATATTATATTTGAAGCAACACTAGTTCCCACACTCATTATTATTACCCGATGAGGGAACCAAACAGAACGCCTAAATGCCGGTCTCTACTTCTTGTTTTATACACTAGCAGGATCCCTACCCTTACTAGTTGCACTAATCTATATTCAAAACACAATAGGATCCCTAAACTTCCTAATTCTACAATACTGAGTACAACCAATACCCAGCTCCTGATCCAACACCTTCATGTGACTAGCATGCATAATAGCCTTTATAGTAAAAATACCACTATACGGACTTCATCTCTGACTACCCAAAGCCCACGTAGAAGCCCCAATTGCAGGCTCCATAGTTCTTGCAGCAATCCTACTAAAACTAGGAGGATACGGCATGTTACGAATTACGCTTCTCCTAGATCCAATCACCGACTTTATAGCATACCCATTCATCATGCTATCACTATGAGGCATAATCATAACCAGCTCAATTTGCCTTCGTCAAACGGACCTGAAATCACTCATCGCGTACTCCTCTATTAGCCACATGGCACTTGTCATCGTTGCAATCCTAATCCAAACACCCTGAAGCTACATAGGAGCCACCGCCCTGATAATTGCCCACGGCCTTACATCCTCTATACTTTTCTGCCTAGCAAATTCTAACTACGAACGAATTCACAGCCGTACAATAATCTTAGCCCGCGGCCTACAAACACTTCTTCCACTAATAGCCACCTGATGACTCCTAGCAAGTCTAACCAACCTGGCTCTACCCCCAACAATCAACCTAATCGGAGAACTATTTGTAGTAATATCGACTTTTTCATGATCTAATATCACAATTATTCTAATAGGACTTAACATAGTAATCACTACTCTCTACACCCTCTATATACTAATCACAACACAACGGGGCAAATACACTCATCATATCAATAACATTTCACCTTCCTTCACACGAGAAAATGCACTCATATCACTACACATACTACCACTACTGCTTCTATCCCTAAACCCAAAAATTATCCTAGGACCCCTATACTGTAAATATAGTTTAAAAAAACATTAGATTGTGAATCTAACAATAGAAGCCTATCACCTTCTTATTTACCGAAAAAGTATGCAAGAACTGCTAATTCTATGCTCCCATGCCTGACAACATGGCTTTTTCAAACTTTTAAAGGATAGCAGTTATCCATTGGTCTTAGGAACCAAAAAATTGGTGCAACTCCAAATAAAAGTAATAAACCTGTTCCCATCCCTCACACTAACTACCCTAATCCTACTAACCGTACCCATCATGACAACTAGTCTTAGCACCCACAAATTCACCAATTACCCACTTTACGTAAAAACAACCATTTCATACGCCTTTATCACTAGTATAATTCCCACTATAATATTTATTCATACAGGACAAGAAATAATTATTTCAAACTGACACTGACTAACCATCCAAACCCTCAAACTATCTCTCAGCTTCAAAATAGATTACTTCTCGACAATATTTATCCCAGTATCACTATTCGTCACATGATCCATCATAGAATTCTCAATATGATACATACATTCCGACCCCAACATCAACCAATTTTTTAAGTACTTACTCTTATTTCTTATCACAATACTCATCCTCGTCACTGCAAATAACATCTTTCAACTATTCATTGGCTGAGAAGGAGTCGGAATTATATCATTTCTACTAATTGGATGGTGATACGGACGAGCAGACGCAAACACAGCAGCTCTACAAGCAATCCTATATAACCGCATTGGCGACATCGGATTTATCCTAGCAATAGCATGATTCCTAATTAACCTCAACACTTGAGACCTTCAACAAATCTTCTTACTAAAACCAGAGAACTCAAATCTACCTCTAATAGGACTAATTCTAGCCGCAACCGGAAAATCCGCACAATTTAGCCTGCACCCATGATTACCCTCCGCAATAGAGGGTCCGACACCTGTCTCAGCATTACTCCACTCAAGTACAATAGTAGTAGCAGGTATTTTCTTACTAATCCGCTTTTATCCATTAACAGAAAACAATAAACTCATCCAATCTACTATACTATGCCTAGGAGCCATTACCACACTATTTACAGCAATATGTGCCCTCACCCAAAATGACATTAAAAAAATCATCGCCTTCTCTACATCCAGCCAACTCGGCCTTATGATAGTAACAATTGGAATTAACCAGCCTCACCTAGCACTTCTTCACATCTGCACCCACGCTTTCTTCAAAGCCATATTATTTCTATGCTCCGGCTCCATCATCCACAATCTAAATAACGAACAAGATATTCGAAAAATAGGAGGCCTATTTAAAGCCATACCATTCACCGCAACAGCCCTTATTATTGGCAGCCTTGCACTAACAGGAATACCTTTCCTCACCGGATTCTACTCCAAAGATCTAATTATTGAATCCGCCAACACGTCATATACCAACGCCTGAGCCCTCTTAATAACACTAATCGCCATCTCCTTCACAGCTATCTACAGTACCCGTATTATTTTCTTCACACTCCTAGGACAACCCCGATTCCCAACCCTTATTTCTATTAATGAAAACAACCCATTCCTAATTAACTCAATTAAACGCTTACTAATCGGAAGTCTTTTCGCAGGATTCATCATTTCTAACAACATCCCCCCAACAACCATTCCCCAAACAACTATACCCTACTACCTAAAAATCACCGCCCTAACAATTACAATCCTAGGCTTTATTCTAGCACTAGAAATTAACAACATAACCCACTACTTAAAGTTCAATTACCCATCAAACATATTCAAATTTTCTAACCTACTAGGATATTATCCCACAGTCATACACCGCTTAACCCCCTATATAAATCTAACAATAAGCCAAAAATCAGCATCCTCCCTTCTAGACCTAACCTGACTAGAAACCATTATACCAAAAACCATCTCACTAACCCAAATAAAAACATCTATCATAATCACAAACCAAAAAGGCTTAATTAAATTATATTTCCTTTCCTTCCTAATTACGATTTTCACTAGCACAATTCTACTTAATTTCCACGAGTAATCTCTATAATCACCACTACACCAATTAATAAAGATCAACCAGTAACAATAACTAATCAAGTACCATAGCTGTACAAAGCAGCAATCCCCATGGCCTCCTCACTAAAAAACCCAGAATCCCCTGTATCATAAATTACCCAATCCCCCATACCATTAAACTTAAACACAATCTCCACCTCCTTATCCTTCAACACATAGTAAATTATAAAAAACTCCATCAACAAACCAGTAATAAACGTTCCTAAAACAACCTTATTAGAAACCCAAACCTCAGGATACTGCTCAGTAGCCATAGCTGTCGTATAACCAAAAACCACCATTATACCCCCTAAATAAACTAAAAAAACCATTAAACCTAAAAAAGAACCACCATAATTTAACACAATACCACACCCAACCCCACCACTCACAATCAATCCCAACCCCCCATAAATAGGCGAAGGTTTTGAAGAAAACCCTACAAAGCCCATCACAAAAATTACACTTAAAATAAATACAATGTACATAATCATTATTCCTGCATGGAATCTAACCATGACTAATGATATGAAAAACCATCGTTGTTATTCAACTACAAGAACACTAATGATCAACATCCGAAAAACTCACCCACTAATAAAAATCGTAAACAACGCACTCATTGACCTCCCAACTCCATCAAACATCTCATCATGATGAAACTTTGGATCCCTCCTAGGCACTTGCTTAGCTCTACAAATCTTAACAGGCCTATTCCTAGCAATACACTACACATCCGATACAACAATAGCATTCTCCTCTGTAACCCACATTTGTCGAGACGTAAACTATGGCTGAATCATCCGATATATGCACGCAAACGGAGCATCAATATTTTTTATCTGCCTATTTATGCATGTAGGACGAGGCCTATATTACGGATCATATACCTTCTTAGAAACATGAAACATCGGAGTAATTCTCCTATTTACAACAATAGCCACAGCATTCATAGGCTATGTCCTACCATGAGGACAGATATCATTCTGAGGAGCAACAGTCATTACCAACCTCCTCTCGGCAATCCCATACATTGGCACCAACCTAGTTGAATGAATCTGAGGGGGATTTTCAGTAGACAAAGCCACCCTCACCCGATTCTTCGCTTTCCACTTCATCCTCCCATTTATCATTGTAGCTCTCACCATAATCCACTTAATTTTCCTCCACGAAACAGGATCCAACAACCCCACAGGAATTCCATCAGACACAGACAAAATTCCATTTCACCCTTATTACACCATCAAGGACATCCTAGGCATCATACTATTAATCCTCATCCTCATATCACTAGTACTATTCACTCCCGACCTACTCGGAGACCCGGATAATTATACTCCAGCAAACCCACTCAGTACACCCTCCCACATTAAGCCAGAATGGTATTTCCTATTTGCATACGCAATCCTACGATCAATCCCCAATAAACTGGGAGGAGTCCTAGCCTTAGTCCTTTCCATCTTGATCTTAACACTCGTACCCTTCCTCCACACATCCAAACAACGAAGCATAATGTTCCGACCAATCAGCCAATGCATATTCTGACTTTTAATAGCAGACCTATTAACACTTACATGAATCGGAGGACAACCGGTTGAACACCCCTACATCACCATCGGACAATTAGCATCCATCATATATTTCCTCATCATCCTGGCAATAATACCACTAGCCAGCACCATCGAAAACAATCTCCTGAAATGAAGACAAGTCTTTGTAGTAAAATTAATACGCTGGTCTTGTAAACCAGAAAAGGAGAACAATTAACCTCCCTAAGACTCAAGGAAGAAGCGATAGCCTCACCATCAACACCCAAAGCTGAAGTTCTACTTAAACTATTCCCTGAACCACTATTAATTGCGTCTATTGATATACCCCCAAAAACACTAAGAACCTCCCCAGTATTAAATCCGCTAAAATTTTTAAACATACGACACAAATCTCCCACTCTATAAGCTTGCACGTGTAACAACATGCTTAATAACTCACCTCAATAGACACATGTACGAGTACTACACACAGACACACCATGTCATTTGCCCAAACATACCCACTAACACTCATACAATGTAAACATGATATGCGTCTAGCACACCACATGATCCATCCTATATGTATGAATATATACACTGAAGTAATATAATAAAAACATACATAAATGCAGTATACTACATGACCTACTTTGTGTGCAGTATGTACATTATAATTAATGTAATAAAGACATACTATGTATATATTACATTACATGATCTACCCCATGCATATAAGCATGTACATCATAATTAATGTAATAAAGATATAATATGTATATAGTACATTAAATGATTTTCCCCTTGCATATAAGCAAGTACAATAAAAATTATCTATAGTACATAGGACATTTCCTGCTTAGATCGTACATAGCGCATAAAGTCAAATCTATCCTCGTCACCATGCGTATCCCGTCCACTAGATCACGAGCTTACCGACCATGCCGCGTGAAACCAGCAACCCGCTTGGCAGGGATTTCTCTTCTCGCTCCGGGCCCATTAATCGTGGGGGTAGCTATTTAATGAACTTTATCAGACATCTGGTTCTTTCTTCAGGGCCATCTCATCTAAAACCGCCCATTCTTTCCTCTTAAATAAGACATCTCGATGGACTAATTACTAATCAGCCCATGCTCACACATAACTGTGCTGTCATACATTTGGTATTTTTTAATTTTCGGGGATGCTTGGACTCAGCTATGGCCGTCAAAGGCCCCGACCCGGAGCATAAATTGTAGCTGGACTTAACTGCATCTTGAGCATCCCCATAATGGTAGGCATGGGCATTTCAGTCAATGGTTACAGGACATACCTATTATATTTCCCCCCCCCCCCTCTTAAATATTAACCACCATTTTTAACATACTTCCCCCTAAGTATCAATATAAATTTATCTCACCCCCAATACTCAAATTCACACTCCAAACAAGATAGACATATAGGTGCCTGGGTCTGCTTACATACTACATGGTTAATGTAGCTTAAATTTAAAGCAAGGCACTGAAAATGCCTAGATGAGTATACCAACTCCATAAACACATAGGTTTGGTCCTGGCCTTCCTGTTAACTTTCAATAGACTTACACATGCAAGCATCCGCACCCCGGTGAGTAGCGCCCTCCGAATCAGCAGGACTAAGAGGAGCAGGTATCAAGCACACACCCTGTAGCTCATAACGCCTTGCTTAACCACACCCCCACGGGAAACAGCAGTGACAAAATTTAAGCCATGAACGAAAGTTCGACTAAGCCATATTAACTAGGGTTGGTAAATCTCGTGCCAGCCACCGCGGTCATACGACTAACCCAAGCTAACAGGAACACGGCGTAAAACGTGTTAAAGTACTACACCAAATAGAGTTAAATCCTAATTAAGCTGTAAAAAGCCATAATTATAACAAAAATAAGTGACGAAAGTAACTCTACGACAACTGACACACTATAGCTAAGACCCAAACTGGGATTAGATACCCCACTATGCTTAGCCCTAAACATAAATAATTGCAAAAACAAGATTATTCGCCAGAGTACTACCGGCAACGGCCCAAAACTCAAAGGACTTGGCGGTGCTTTACACCCTTCTAGAGGAGCCTGTTCTATAATCGATAAACCCCGATAAACCTCACCAATCCTTGCTAATACAGTCTGTATACCGCCATCTTCAGCAAACCCTGAAAAGGAACAAAAGTAAGCTCAATCATAACACATAAAAACGTTAGGTCAAGGTGTAACCTATGGAATGGGAAGAAATGGGCTACATTTTCTATCCAAGAAAACTTAATACGAAAGCCATTATGAAACTAACAGCCAAAGGAGGATTTAGTAGTAAACTAAGAATAGAGTGCTTAGTTGAACCAGGCCATGAAGCACGCACACACCGCCCGTCACCCTCCTCAAGTAAATATATGCACCCAAACCTATTTACATGCACCAATTACACGAGAGGAGGTAAGTCGTAACAAGGTAAGCATACTGGAAAGTGTGCTTGGACAAACCAAGACATAGCTTAATTAAAGCATCTAGTTTACACCTAGAAGATTTCGTGTACTGTGAATGTTTTGAACTATGCCTAGCCCAAACCCCCACTCTTCAATCCAATAACCAAAACATACTAAAACAAAACATTTACCCCTATTAAAGTATAGGAGATAGAAATTCTAAACATGGCGCTATAGAGAAAGTACCGTAAGGGAACGATGAAAGAAAATAATCAAAGTACAAAAAAGCAAAGATTAACCCTTGTACCTTTTGCATAATGAATTAACGAGCAAAAAACTTAACAAAACGAATTTCAGCTAAGTAACCCGAAACCAGACGAGCTACCTATAGACAGTTTATTAGAACCAACTCATCTATGTGGCAAAATAGTGAGAAGATCTATAAGTAGAGGTGACATGCCTAACGAGCCTGGTGATAGCTGGTTGTCCAGAAAATGAATCTTAGTTCAGCTTTAAAGATACCAAAAAATATAAACAAATCTCACTGTATCTTTAAAAGTTAGTCTAAAAAGGTACAGCCTTTTAGAAATGGGTACAACCTTCACTAGAGAGTAAGATCTTACAACACCATAGTAGGCCTAAAAGCAGCCATCTATTAAGAAAGCGTTAAAGCTCAACAATAAAAACAATACTAATCCCAACAACAATATAACCAACTCCTAGACCTAGTACTGGACTATTCTATTACTAAATAGAAGCAATAATGTTAATATGAGTAACAAGAAATATTTTCTCCTTGCACAAGTTTAAGTCAGTATCTGATAATACTCTGACTGTTAACAGTAAATAAAAATAACCCAACAATAAATAATTTATTAATTATACTGTTAATCCAACACAGGAGTGCACCCAGGAAAGATTAAAAGAAGTAAAAGGAACTCGGCAAACACAAATCCCGCCTGTTTACCAAAAACATCACCTCCAGCATCCCCAGTATTGGAGGCACTGCCTGCCCAGTGACTAGACGTTAAACGGCCGCGGTATCCTGACCGTGCAAAGGTAGCATAATCATTTGTTCTCTAAATAAGGACTTGTATGAACGGCCACACGAGGGTTTTACTGTCTCTTACTTCCAATCAGTGAAATTGACCTTCCCGTGAAGAGGCGGGAATAAACCAACAAGACGAGAAGACCCTATGGAGCTTTAACTAACTAGTCCAAAGAAAATAAACTTAACCATTAAGGGATAACAACACTCTTTATGGACTAGCAGTTTTGGTTGGGGTGACCTCGGAGAACAAAAAATCCTCCGAACGATTTTAAAGACTAGACCCACAAGTCAAATCAAACTATCGTTTATTGATCCAAAGACTTGATCAACGGAACAAGTTACCCTAGGGATAACAGCGCAATCCTATTCAAGAGTCCATATCGACAATAGGGTTTACGACCTCGATGTTGGATCAGGACACCCCGATGGTGCAACCGCTATCAAAGGTTCGTTTGTTCAACGATTAAAGTCCTACGTGATCTGAGTTCAGACCGGAGTAATCCAGGTCGGTTTCTATCTGTTATGTATTTCTCCCAGTACGAAAGGACAAGAGAAATAAGGCCAACTTCAACAAAGCGCCTTAAATCAATCAATGACTTTATCTCAATTGACCTCACAAACAATACCTGCCCTAGAAAAGGGCCCAGTTAAGGTGGCAGAGCCCGGTAATTGCGTAAAACTTAAACCTTTATACTCAGAGATTCAAATCCTCTCCTTAACAAAATGTTTATACTCAACATCTTAACACTTATTATCCCCATTCTTCTAGCCGTAGCTTTTCTTACACTAGTTGAACGAAAAATCCTAGGCTACATACAACTCCGAAAAGGCCCAAATATTGTAGGACCATATGGCTTACTCCAACCCATCGCCGATGCAATCAAACTTTTCATTAAAGAACCCCTACGACCTGCCACATCCTCAATCTCAATATTTATTCTAGCCCCCATCCTAGCCCTAACCCTAGCCTTAACTATATGAATCCCCCTACCCATACCCTATCCCCTCATCAATATAAACTTAGGAATCCTTTTCATATTAGCTATATCAAGCTTAGCCGTATACTCGATCCTCTGATCAGGCTGAGCCTCCAACTCAAAATACGCTCTTATTGGAGCCCTACGAGCAGTAGCACAAACAATTTCATATGAAGTTACACTAGCAATTATCTTACTATCAATCTTACTAATAAATGGATCCTTCACTCTCTCTACATTAATCATTACACAAGAACAAGTATGACTAATCTTCCCAGCATGACCCTTAGCAATAATATGATTCATTTCAACACTAGCAGAAACAAACCGAGCACCATTTGATCTTACTGAAGGAGAATCTGAACTAGTATCGGGCTTTAATGTAGAATACGCCGCAGGACCATTCGCCCTATTCTTTATAGCAGAATATGCAAACATTATTATAATAAATATCTTCACAACAACCCTCTTCCTAGGAGCATCCCATAACCCATACATACCAGAACTCTACGCAATTAACTTTATCATCAAATCACTACTACTCACAATGACCTTCCTATGAATCCGAGCATCCTACCCCCGATTCCGCTATGATCAACTGATGCACTTATTATGAAAAAATTTTCTACCCCTAACGCTAGCCCTATGCATATGACATGTATCTCTACCTATTCTCCTATCAAGTATCCCCCCACAAACATAAGAAATATGTCTGACAAAAGAGTTACTTTGATAGAGTAAATTATAGAGGTTTAAATCCTCTTATTTCTAGAACTATAGGAATTGAACCTACTCCTAAGAACTCAAAACTCTTCGTGCTCCCAATTACACCAAATTCTAATAGTAAGGTCAGCTAATTAAGCTATCGGGCCCATACCCCGAAAATGTTGGTTTGTATCCTTCCCGTACTAATAAACCCAATCACTCTCATTATTATCTTAATAACTATAATACTTGGAACCATTATCGTTATAATTAGCTCCCACTGACTACTCATCTGAATCGGATTTGAAATAAATATACTCGCCATCATTCCTATTATAATAAAAAAACACAACCCACGAGCCACAGAAGCATCAACTAAATATTTCCTAACTCAATCAACAGCCTCAATACTACTAATAATAGCCATTATCATCAACTTAATATTCTCAGGCCAATGAACCGTAATAAAACTATTTAACCCAACAGCCTCCATACTCATAACAATAGCCCTCGCCATAAAACTAGGAATAGCCCCATTCCACTTCTGAGTCCCAGAAGTAACACAAGGCATCCCTCTATCTTCAGGCCTAATCTTACTTACATGACAAAAACTAGCACCCATATCGGTACTTTACCAAGTATCCCAATCCATCAACCTAAATATAATCTTAACCCTATCAATTCTATCCATTATAATCGGAGGCTGAGGAGGATTAAACCAAACCCAACTACGAAAAATTATAGCTTACTCATCAATTGCCCACATAGGCTGAATAACAGCAATTTTACCATACAATCCCACCATAACATTACTAAACCTAATCATTTACATCATCATAACTTCCACCATATTTACACTATTTATAGCCAACTCAACCACAACCACTCTATCACTATCACACACATGAAACAAAACACCCATCATAACTATTCTAATTCTCATTACCCTCCTATCAATAGGAGGACTCCCCCCACTATCAGGATTTATGCCAAAATGAATAATTATTCAAGAAATGACAAAAAACAATAGCATTATCCTACCTACCTTCATAGCAATTACAGCACTACTAAACCTATATTTCTACATACGACTGGCATATTCCACCACACTTACTATGTTCCCTTCCACAAACAACATAAAAATAAAATGACAATTCTCAACCATAAAACGAATAACCCTCCTACCAACAATAACCGTATTGTCCACTATACTACTACCACTTACACCAATTCTCTCAATCCTAGAATAGGAATTTAGGTTAAATAGACCAAGAGCCTTCAAAGCCCTAAGCAAGTATAATTTACTTAATTCCTGATAAGGACTGCAAGATCATATCTTACATCAATTGAATGCAAATCAACTACTTTAATTAAGCTAAATCCTCACTAGATTGGTGGGTCCCACCCCCACGAAACTTTAGTTAACAGCTAAATACCCTAAATAACTGGCTTCAATCTACTTCTCCCGCCGCAAGAAAAAAAAGGCGGGAGAAGCCCCGGCAGAGTTTGAAGCTGCTCCTTTGAATTTGCAATTCAATATGTTAATTCACTACAGGACCTGGTAAAAAGAGGAATCAAACCTCTATTCTTAGATTTACAGTCTATTGCTTTACTCAGCCATTTTACCCATGTTCATAAACCGCTGATTATTTTCAACTAATCATAAAGATATCGGTACCCTTTATCTTCTATTTGGTGCCTGAGCCGGCATAGTAGGAACCGCTCTGAGCTTACTAATTCGTGCTGAGTTAGGCCAACCCGGAACTCTACTTGGAGATGACCAAATCTACAACGTAATTGTAACTGCACACGCATTCGTAATAATCTTCTTTATAGTAATGCCTATTATAATTGGAGGGTTTGGCAACTGGCTAGTTCCTCTAATGATTGGAGCCCCTGATATAGCATTCCCTCGGATAAATAATATAAGTTTTTGGCTCCTCCCCCCTTCTTTCCTATTACTCCTAGCATCCTCTATAGTCGAAGCCGGAGCAGGGACGGGTTGAACCGTATATCCCCCTCTAGCAGGTAATCTAGCCCACGCAGGAGCCTCAGTAGACCTGACCATTTTCTCCCTACACCTAGCAGGTGTTTCCTCAATTTTAGGAGCCATTAATTTTATTACAACTATTATTAACATAAAACCTCCCGCAATATCACAATACCAGACCCCCCTGTTCGTGTGATCTGTACTGATCACTGCCGTACTACTCCTCCTCTCACTTCCTGTATTAGCAGCTGGCATCACAATATTACTAACAGACCGAAACCTGAATACAACTTTCTTTGACCCAGCAGGAGGAGGAGACCCTATCTTATATCAACACTTATTCTGATTTTTTGGACACCCCGAAGTATATATTCTAATTTTACCTGGCTTTGGAATAATCTCCCACATCGTAACCTACTATTCAGGAAAAAAAGAGCCATTTGGATATATAGGAATAGTATGAGCCATAATATCAATTGGATTTCTAGGATTTATTGTATGAGCCCATCATATATTCACAGTCGGAATAGACGTCGATACACGAGCTTACTTTACATCCGCTACTATAATTATTGCTATCCCAACCGGAGTAAAAGTCTTTAGTTGGCTAGCAACACTTCACGGAGGAAATATCAAATGATCCCCCGCTATAATATGAGCCCTAGGCTTCATTTTCCTTTTTACAGTTGGAGGACTAACTGGAATTGTTTTAGCCAACTCCTCCCTTGACATCGTTCTCCACGACACATACTATGTGGTAGCACATTTCCACTACGTACTATCAATAGGAGCTGTATTCGCTATCATAGGAGGATTTGTACATTGATTTCCCTTATTCTCAGGCTACACCCTTAATGACACATGAGCCAAAATCCATTTCGCAATTATATTTGTAGGTGTTAACATGACCTTCTTCCCACAACATTTCTTAGGGCTATCTGGTATACCACGACGATACTCCGATTACCCAGACGCATATACAATATGAAACACTATTTCATCTATAGGCTCATTCATCTCACTAACGGCAGTAATATTAATGACTTTTATCATCTGAGAAGCATTTGCATCCAAACGGGAAGTCTTAACCGTGGACCTAACCACAACAAATCTAGAATGACTAAACGGATGCCCTCCACCATATCACACATTTGAAGAACCTACATACATTAACCTAAAATAAGAGAGGAAGGAATTGAACCCCCTATTATCGGTTTCAAGCCAACACCATAACCACTATGTCTCTCTCAATAAACGAGATGTTAGTAAAACATTACATAACCTTGTCAAGATTAAATTACAGGTGAAAGTCCCGTACATCTCATATGGCATATCCCGTACAGCTAGGCTTTCAAGACGCAACATCACCCATCATAGAAGAACTGCTACACTTTCACGATCACACTCTGATAATTGTTTTCCTAATTAGCTCACTAGTACTCTATATTATCTTACTGATACTAACAACAAAACTAACCCATACCTGCACCATAGACGCACAAGAAGTAGAAACAATCTGAACCATTCTACCAGCCATTATTCTGATTATAATTGCTCTCCCATCCCTACGAATTCTATACATAATAGACGAAATCAACAACCCATCTCTCACAGTAAAGACCATAGGACATCAATGATACTGAAGTTATGAGTACACAGACTATGAAGACTTAAGCTTCGACTCCTATATAATTCCAACATCAGAATTGAAACCTGGAGAACTACGATTACTAGAAGTAGATAACCGAGCTGTATTACCTATAGAAATAACAATTCGAATACTAATCTCCTCCGAAGACGTTTTACACTCATGAGCAGTTCCCTCTCTAGGACTAAAAACAGACGCAATTCCAGGCCGTTTAAATCAAACAACCCTCATATCAACTCGTCCAGGCCTATTTTACGGCCAATGCTCAGAAATCTGCGGATCAAATCATAGTTTCATACCAATCGTTCTCGAACTAGTCCCATTAGAATATTTTGAAAAGTGATCTGCATCAATGTTATAAGTCATCAAGAAGCTATGCCAGCATTAACCTTTTAAGTTAAAGACCGAGAGCACAACACTCTCCTTGATGACATGCCACAACTAGACACATCAACGTGACTCACGACAATTCTATCAATATTTTTAGTCCTCTTTATTGTTCTCCAATTAAAAATCTCAAAACACGATTTCTACTATAACCCAAAATTAATAACAACAAAAACGCCAAAACAAGACGCCCCTTGAGAAACAAAATGAACGAAAATCTATTTACCTCTTTCATTACCCCTGTAATTCTAGGCCTCCCCCTTGTTACTCTCGTCATTATATTCCCTAGCTTACTATTTCCTACATCAAACCGACTAATTAATAACCGCCTTATCTCCCTCCAACAATGAGCACTTCAACTCATGTCAAAACAAATAATAAGCACTCACAACACCAAAGGACAAACATGAACATTGATATTAATGTCCCTAATTCTATTTATTGGGTCTACAAATTTATTAGGCTTATTACCCCATTCATTTACACCAACCACACAACTATCAATAAATTTAGGCATGGCTATTCCCCTATGAGCAGGGGCCGTAGTTACAGGCTTCCGCAACAAAACCAAAGCATCACTCGCCCACTTCCTACCACAAGGAACACCTACCCCACTAATCCCAATACTGGTAATTATCGAAACCATCAGCCTCTTCATCCAACCAGTAGCCCTTGCCGTACGATTAACAGCCAACATCACAGCAGGGCACTTATTAATTCACTTAATCGGAGGAGCTACCCTTGCATTATTAAATATCAATACCACAACAGCACTTATTACATTTACTATTTTAGCTCTACTAACAATCCTCGAATTCGCAGTAGCTATAGTTCAAGCCTACGTATTCACCCTCCTAGTTAGCTTATATCTGCACGACAATACATAATGACACACCAAACCCACGCCTATCACATAGTAAACCCAAGTCCCTGACCCCTCACAGGAGCACTATCTGCCCTCCTAATAACATCTGGCCTCATCATGTGATTTCACTTCAATTCAACAGCTCTACTGACCCTAGGCCTAACAACAAACATACTTACAATATACCAATGATGACGAGATGTAATCCGAGAAAGTACCTTTCAAGGCCACCATACTCCTGCTGTCCAAAAAAGCCTTCGCTACGGAATAATCCTCTTCATCGTCTCCGAAGTCCTATTCTTCACTGGCTTCTTCTGAGCCTTCTATCACTCAAGCCTTGCTCCTACACCCGAATTAGGCAGCTGCTGACCCCCAACAGGCATTCACCCACTTAACCCCTTAGAAGTCCCACTACTCAACACCTCTGTCCTTCTAGCCTCAGGAGTCTCCATTACCTGAGCCCACCACAGCCTCATAGAAGGGAACCGTAACCACATGCTACAAGCCTTATTCATCACCATTACGTTAGGCGTATACTTTACACTTCTACAAGCATCAGAATACTATGAAGCTCCCTTTACAATCTCAGACGGAGTTTACGGCTCAACTTTCTTCGTAGCTACAGGATTCCACGGCCTCCATGTCATTATTGGATCTACTTTCTTAATTGTCTGCTTCCTCCGCCAACTAAAATTTCACTTTACCTCCAATCACCATTTCGGCTTCGAAGCCGCTGCCTGATATTGACACTTCGTAGACGTAGTATGACTTTTCCTCTATGTTTCCATCTACTGATGAGGCTCATGTTCTTTTAGTATTAATTAGTACAACTGACTTCCAATCAGTTAGCTTCGGCCTAACCCGAAAAAGAACAATAAACCTTATAATTACCCTCCTAACTAACTTTACACTAGCTACATTGCTCGTGACCATCGCATTCTGACTCCCCCAACTAAACGTATACTCAGAAAAAACAAGCCCATACGAATGTGGATTCGACCCCATAGGATCTGCTCGCCTTCCTTTCTCCATAAAATTCTTTCTAGTAGCTATCACATTCCTCCTCTTCGATCTAGAAATTGCACTACTTCTACCACTACCATGGGCCTCACAAACAACTAACCTTAACACAATGCTTACTATATCCCTTCTCCTAATTTTCCTACTAGCCACAAGCCTAGCCTATGAATGAACCCAAAAAGGATTAGAATGGACCGAATATGGTACTTAGTTTAAACCAAAATAAATGATTTCGACTCATTAGATTATGATCAAACTCATAAGTACCAAATGTCCCTCGTATACATAAATATTATAATAGCATTCATAGTATCTCTCACGGGATTACTAATGTATCGATCTCACCTAATATCCTCCCTCCTATGCCTGGAAGGAATAATATTGTCCTTATTCGTTATAGCTACCCTAATAATCCTAAACTCACACTTCACTTTAGCCAGTATAATACCCATTATTCTACTAGTTTTCGCAGCCTGCGAAGCAGCACTAGGCCTATCCTTGCTAGTAATGGTATCAAACACATACGGCACCGACTACGTACAAAACCTTAATCTGCTACAATGCTAAAATACATTATTTCCACAATAATACTTATACCCCTAACCTGGCTATCAAAAAATAACATAATCTGAATTAACTCCACACTCCACAGCTTACTAATTAGCCTTACAAGCCTACTCCTTATAAACCAATTTGGCGATAACAGCCTCAACTTCTCATTAACTTTCTTCTCCGACTCCTTATCTACACCACTACTTATTCTAACCATATGACTCCTCCCCTTAATACTTATAGCTAGCCAGCATCACCTATCAAAAGAAAACCCAGCCCGAAAAAAATTCTTCATCTCAATACTAATCCTATTACAACTATTTCTAATTATGACATTCTCTGCTACAGAACTAATTCTCTTTTATATTATATTTGAAGCAACACTAGTTCCCACACTCATTATTATTACCCGATGAGGGAACCAAACAGAACGCCTAAATGCCGGTCTCTACTTCTTGTTTTATACACTAGCAGGATCCCTACCCTTACTAGTTGCACTAATCTATATTCAAAACACAATAGGATCCCTAAACTTCCTAATTCTACAATACTGAGTACAACCAATACCCAGCTCCTGATCCAACACCTTCATGTGACTAGCATGCATAATAGCCTTTATAGTAAAAATACCACTATACGGACTTCATCTCTGACTACCCAAAGCCCACGTAGAAGCCCCAATTGCAGGCTCCATAGTTCTTGCAGCAATCCTACTAAAACTAGGAGGATACGGCATGTTACGAATTACGCTTCTCCTAGATCCAATCACCGACTTTATAGCATACCCATTCATCATGCTATCACTATGAGGCATAATCATAACCAGCTCAATTTGCCTTCGTCAAACGGACCTGAAATCACTCATCGCGTACTCCTCTATTAGCCACATGGCACTTGTCATCGTTGCAATCCTAATCCAAACACCCTGAAGCTACATAGGAGCCACCGCCCTGATAATTGCCCACGGCCTTACATCCTCTATACTTTTCTGCCTAGCAAATTCTAACTACGAACGAATTCACAGCCGTACAATAATCTTAGCCCGCGGCCTACAAACACTTCTTCCACTAATAGCCACCTGATGACTCCTAGCAAGTCTAACCAACCTGGCTCTACCCCCAACAATCAACCTAATCGGAGAACTATTTGTAGTAATATCGACTTTTTCATGATCTAATATCACAATTATTCTAATAGGACTTAACATAGTAATCACTACTCTCTACACCCTCTATATACTAATCACAACACAACGGGGCAAATACACTCATCATATCAATAACATTTCACCTTCCTTCACACGAGAAAATGCACTCATATCACTACACATACTACCACTACTGCTTCTATCCCTAAACCCAAAAATTATCCTAGGACCCCTATACTGTAAATATAGTTTAAAAAAACATTAGATTGTGAATCTAACAATAGAAGCCTATCACCTTCTTATTTACCGAAAAAGTATGCAAGAACTGCTAATTCTATGCTCCCATGCCTGACAACATGGCTTTTTCAAACTTTTAAAGGATAGCAGTTATCCATTGGTCTTAGGAACCAAAAAATTGGTGCAACTCCAAATAAAAGTAATAAACCTGTTCCCATCCCTCACACTAACTACCCTAATCCTACTAACCGTACCCATCATGACAACTAGTCTTAGCACCCACAAATTCACCAATTACCCACTTTACGTAAAAACAACCATTTCATACGCCTTTATCACTAGTATAATTCCCACTATAATATTTATTCATACAGGACAAGAAATAATTATTTCAAACTGACACTGACTAACCATCCAAACCCTCAAACTATCTCTCAGCTTCAAAATAGATTACTTCTCGACAATATTTATCCCAGTATCACTATTCGTCACATGATCCATCATAGAATTCTCAATATGATACATACATTCCGACCCCAACATCAACCAATTTTTTAAGTACTTACTCTTATTTCTTATCACAATACTCATCCTCGTCACTGCAAATAACATCTTTCAACTATTCATTGGCTGAGAAGGAGTCGGAATTATATCATTTCTACTAATTGGATGGTGATACGGACGAGCAGACGCAAACACAGCAGCTCTACAAGCAATCCTATATAACCGCATTGGCGACATCGGATTTATCCTAGCAATAGCATGATTCCTAATTAACCTCAACACTTGAGACCTTCAACAAATCTTCTTACTAAAACCAGAGAACTCAAATCTACCTCTAATAGGACTAATTCTAGCCGCAACCGGAAAATCCGCACAATTTAGCCTGCACCCATGATTACCCTCCGCAATAGAGGGTCCGACACCTGTCTCAGCATTACTCCACTCAAGTACAATAGTAGTAGCAGGTATTTTCTTACTAATCCGCTTTTATCCATTAACAGAAAACAATAAACTCATCCAATCTACTATACTATGCCTAGGAGCCATTACCACACTATTTACAGCAATATGTGCCCTCACCCAAAATGACATTAAAAAAATCATCGCCTTCTCTACATCCAGCCAACTCGGCCTTATGATAGTAACAATTGGAATTAACCAGCCTCACCTAGCACTTCTTCACATCTGCACCCACGCTTTCTTCAAAGCCATATTATTTCTATGCTCCGGCTCCATCATCCACAATCTAAATAACGAACAAGATATTCGAAAAATAGGAGGCCTATTTAAAGCCATACCATTCACCGCAACAGCCCTTATTATTGGCAGCCTTGCACTAACAGGAATACCTTTCCTCACCGGATTCTACTCCAAAGATCTAATTATTGAATCCGCCAACACGTCATATACCAACGCCTGAGCCCTCTTAATAACACTAATCGCCATCTCCTTCACAGCTATCTACAGTACCCGTATTATTTTCTTCACACTCCTAGGACAACCCCGATTCCCAACCCTTATTTCTATTAATGAAAACAACCCATTCCTAATTAACTCAATTAAACGCTTACTAATCGGAAGTCTTTTCGCAGGATTCATCATTTCTAACAACATCCCCCCAACAACCATTCCCCAAACAACTATACCCTACTACCTAAAAATCACCGCCCTAACAATTACAATCCTAGGCTTTATTCTAGCACTAGAAATTAACAACATAACCCACTACTTAAAGTTCAATTACCCATCAAACATATTCAAATTTTCTAACCTACTAGGATATTATCCCACAGTCATACACCGCTTAACCCCCTATATAAATCTAACAATAAGCCAAAAATCAGCATCCTCCCTTCTAGACCTAACCTGACTAGAAACCATTATACCAAAAACCATCTCACTAACCCAAATAAAAACATCTATCATAATCACAAACCAAAAAGGCTTAATTAAATTATATTTCCTTTCCTTCCTAATTACGATTTTCACTAGCACAATTCTACTTAATTTCCACGAGTAATCTCTATAATCACCACTACACCAATTAATAAAGATCAACCAGTAACAATAACTAATCAAGTACCATAGCTGTACAAAGCAGCAATCCCCATGGCCTCCTCACTAAAAAACCCAGAATCCCCTGTATCATAAATTACCCAATCCCCCATACCATTAAACTTAAACACAATCTCCACCTCCTTATCCTTCAACACATAGTAAATTATAAAAAACTCCATCAACAAACCAGTAATAAACGTTCCTAAAACAACCTTATTAGAAACCCAAACCTCAGGATACTGCTCAGTAGCCATAGCTGTCGTATAACCAAAAACCACCATTATACCCCCTAAATAAACTAAAAAAACCATTAAACCTAAAAAAGAACCACCATAATTTAACACAATACCACACCCAACCCCACCACTCACAATCAATCCCAACCCCCCATAAATAGGCGAAGGTTTTGAAGAAAACCCTACAAAGCCCATCACAAAAATTACACTTAAAATAAATACAATGTACATAATCATTATTCCTGCATGGAATCTAACCATGACTAATGATATGAAAAACCATCGTTGTTATTCAACTACAAGAACACTAATGATCAACATCCGAAAAACTCACCCACTAATAAAAATCGTAAACAACGCACTCATTGACCTCCCAACTCCATCAAACATCTCATCATGATGAAACTTTGGATCCCTCCTAGGCACTTGCTTAGCTCTACAAATCTTAACAGGCCTATTCCTAGCAATACACTACACATCCGATACAACAATAGCATTCTCCTCTGTAACCCACATTTGTCGAGACGTAAACTATGGCTGAATCATCCGATATATGCACGCAAACGGAGCATCAATATTTTTTATCTGCCTATTTATGCATGTAGGACGAGGCCTATATTACGGATCATATACCTTCTTAGAAACATGAAACATCGGAGTAATTCTCCTATTTACAACAATAGCCACAGCATTCATAGGCTATGTCCTACCATGAGGACAGATATCATTCTGAGGAGCAACAGTCATTACCAACCTCCTCTCGGCAATCCCATACATTGGCACCAACCTAGTTGAATGAATCTGAGGGGGATTTTCAGTAGACAAAGCCACCCTCACCCGATTCTTCGCTTTCCACTTCATCCTCCCATTTATCATTGTAGCTCTCACCATAATCCACTTAATTTTCCTCCACGAAACAGGATCCAACAACCCCACAGGAATTCCATCAGACACAGACAAAATTCCATTTCACCCTTATTACACCATCAAGGACATCCTAGGCATCATACTATTAATCCTCATCCTCATATCACTAGTACTATTCACTCCCGACCTACTCGGAGACCCGGATAATTATACTCCAGCAAACCCACTCAGTACACCCTCCCACATTAAGCCAGAATGGTATTTCCTATTTGCATACGCAATCCTACGATCAATCCCCAATAAACTGGGAGGAGTCCTAGCCTTAGTCCTTTCCATCTTGATCTTAACACTCGTACCCTTCCTCCACACATCCAAACAACGAAGCATAATGTTCCGACCAATCAGCCAATGCATATTCTGACTTTTAATAGCAGACCTATTAACACTTACATGAATCGGAGGACAACCGGTTGAACACCCCTACATCACCATCGGACAATTAGCATCCATCATATATTTCCTCATCATCCTGGCAATAATACCACTAGCCAGCACCATCGAAAACAATCTCCTGAAATGAAGACAAGTCTTTGTAGTAAAATTAATACGCTGGTCTTGTAAACCAGAAAAGGAGAACAATTAACCTCCCTAAGACTCAAGGAAGAAGCGATAGCCTCACCATCAACACCCAAAGCTGAAGTTCTACTTAAACTATTCCCTGAACCACTATTAATTGCGTCTATTGATATACCCCCAAAAACACTAAGAACCTCCCCAGTATTAAATCCGCTAAAATTTTTAAACATACGACACAAATCTCCCACTCTATAAGCTTGCACGTGTAACAACATGCTTAATAACTCACCTCAATAGACACATGTACGAGTACTACACACAGACACACCATGTCATTTGCCCAAACATACCCACTAACACTCATACAATGTAAACATGATATGCGTCTAGCACACCACATGATCCATCCTATATGTATGAATATATACACTGAAGTAATATAATAAAAACATACATAAATGCAGTATACTACATGACCTACTTTGTGTGCAGTATGTACATTATAATTAATGTAATAAAGACATACTATGTATATATTACATTACATGATCTACCCCATGCATATAAGCATGTACATCATAATTAATGTAATAAAGATATAATATGTATATAGTACATTAAATGATTTTCCCCTTGCATATAAGCAAGTACAATAAAAATTATCTATAGTACATAGGACATTTCCTGCTTAGATCGTACATAGCGCATAAAGTCAAATCTATCCTCGTCACCATGCGTATCCCGTCCACTAGATCACGAGCTTACCGACCATGCCGCGTGAAACCAGCAACCCGCTTGGCAGGGATTTCTCTTCTCGCTCCGGGCCCATTAATCGTGGGGGTAGCTATTTAATGAACTTTATCAGACATCTGGTTCTTTCTTCAGGGCCATCTCATCTAAAACCGCCCATTCTTTCCTCTTAAATAAGACATCTCGATGGACTAATTACTAATCAGCCCATGCTCACACATAACTGTGCTGTCATACATTTGGTATTTTTTAATTTTCGGGGATGCTTGGACTCAGCTATGGCCGTCAAAGGCCCCGACCCGGAGCATAAATTGTAGCTGGACTTAACTGCATCTTGAGCATCCCCATAATGGTAGGCATGGGCATTTCAGTCAATGGTTACAGGACATACCTATTATATTTCCCCCCCCCCCTCTTAAATATTAACCACCATTTTTAACATACTTCCCCCTAAGTATCAATATAAATTTATCTCACCCCCAATACTCAAATTCACACTCCAAACAAGATAGACATATAGGTGCCTGGGTCTGCTTACATACTACATGGTTAATGTAGCTTAAATTTAAAGCAAGGCACTGAAAATGCCTAGATGAGTATACCAACTCCATAAACACATAGGTTTGGTCCTGGCCTTCCTGTTAACTTTCAATAGACTTACACATGCAAGCATCCGCACCCCGGTGAGTAGCGCCCTCCGAATCAGCAGGACTAAGAGGAGCAGGTATCAAGCACACACCCTGTAGCTCATAACGCCTTGCTTAACCACACCCCCACGGGAAACAGCAGTGACAAAATTTAAGCCATGAACGAAAGTTCGACTAAGCCATATTAACTAGGGTTGGTAAATCTCGTGCCAGCCACCGCGGTCATACGACTAACCCAAGCTAACAGGAACACGGCGTAAAACGTGTTAAAGTACTACACCAAATAGAGTTAAATCCTAATTAAGCTGTAAAAAGCCATAATTATAACAAAAATAAGTGACGAAAGTAACTCTACGACAACTGACACACTATAGCTAAGACCCAAACTGGGATTAGATACCCCACTATGCTTAGCCCTAAACATAAATAATTGCAAAAACAAGATTATTCGCCAGAGTACTACCGGCAACGGCCCAAAACTCAAAGGACTTGGCGGTGCTTTACACCCTTCTAGAGGAGCCTGTTCTATAATCGATAAACCCCGATAAACCTCACCAATCCTTGCTAATACAGTCTGTATACCGCCATCTTCAGCAAACCCTGAAAAGGAACAAAAGTAAGCTCAATCATAACACATAAAAACGTTAGGTCAAGGTGTAACCTATGGAATGGGAAGAAATGGGCTACATTTTCTATCCAAGAAAACTTAATACGAAAGCCATTATGAAACTAACAGCCAAAGGAGGATTTAGTAGTAAACTAAGAATAGAGTGCTTAGTTGAACCAGGCCATGAAGCACGCACACACCGCCCGTCACCCTCCTCAAGTAAATATATGCACCCAAACCTATTTACATGCACCAATTACACGAGAGGAGGTAAGTCGTAACAAGGTAAGCATACTGGAAAGTGTGCTTGGACAAACCAAGACATAGCTTAATTAAAGCATCTAGTTTACACCTAGAAGATTTCGTGTACTGTGAATGTTTTGAACTATGCCTAGCCCAAACCCCCACTCTTCAATCCAATAACCAAAACATACTAAAACAAAACATTTACCCCTATTAAAGTATAGGAGATAGAAATTCTAAACATGGCGCTATAGAGAAAGTACCGTAAGGGAACGATGAAAGAAAATAATCAAAGTACAAAAAAGCAAAGATTAACCCTTGTACCTTTTGCATAATGAATTAACGAGCAAAAAACTTAACAAAACGAATTTCAGCTAAGTAACCCGAAACCAGACGAGCTACCTATAGACAGTTTATTAGAACCAACTCATCTATGTGGCAAAATAGTGAGAAGATCTATAAGTAGAGGTGACATGCCTAACGAGCCTGGTGATAGCTGGTTGTCCAGAAAATGAATCTTAGTTCAGCTTTAAAGATACCAAAAAATATAAACAAATCTCACTGTATCTTTAAAAGTTAGTCTAAAAAGGTACAGCCTTTTAGAAATGGGTACAACCTTCACTAGAGAGTAAGATCTTACAACACCATAGTAGGCCTAAAAGCAGCCATCTATTAAGAAAGCGTTAAAGCTCAACAATAAAAACAATACTAATCCCAACAACAATATAACCAACTCCTAGACCTAGTACTGGACTATTCTATTACTAAATAGAAGCAATAATGTTAATATGAGTAACAAGAAATATTTTCTCCTTGCACAAGTTTAAGTCAGTATCTGATAATACTCTGACTGTTAACAGTAAATAAAAATAACCCAACAATAAATAATTTATTAATTATACTGTTAATCCAACACAGGAGTGCACCCAGGAAAGATTAAAAGAAGTAAAAGGAACTCGGCAAACACAAATCCCGCCTGTTTACCAAAAACATCACCTCCAGCATCCCCAGTATTGGAGGCACTGCCTGCCCAGTGACTAGACGTTAAACGGCCGCGGTATCCTGACCGTGCAAAGGTAGCATAATCATTTGTTCTCTAAATAAGGACTTGTATGAACGGCCACACGAGGGTTTTACTGTCTCTTACTTCCAATCAGTGAAATTGACCTTCCCGTGAAGAGGCGGGAATAAACCAACAAGACGAGAAGACCCTATGGAGCTTTAACTAACTAGTCCAAAGAAAATAAACTTAACCATTAAGGGATAACAACACTCTTTATGGACTAGCAGTTTTGGTTGGGGTGACCTCGGAGAACAAAAAATCCTCCGAACGATTTTAAAGACTAGACCCACAAGTCAAATCAAACTATCGTTTATTGATCCAAAGACTTGATCAACGGAACAAGTTACCCTAGGGATAACAGCGCAATCCTATTCAAGAGTCCATATCGACAATAGGGTTTACGACCTCGATGTTGGATCAGGACACCCCGATGGTGCAACCGCTATCAAAGGTTCGTTTGTTCAACGATTAAAGTCCTACGTGATCTGAGTTCAGACCGGAGTAATCCAGGTCGGTTTCTATCTGTTATGTATTTCTCCCAGTACGAAAGGACAAGAGAAATAAGGCCAACTTCAACAAAGCGCCTTAAATCAATCAATGACTTTATCTCAATTGACCTCACAAACAATACCTGCCCTAGAAAAGGGCCCAGTTAAGGTGGCAGAGCCCGGTAATTGCGTAAAACTTAAACCTTTATACTCAGAGATTCAAATCCTCTCCTTAACAAAATGTTTATACTCAACATCTTAACACTTATTATCCCCATTCTTCTAGCCGTAGCTTTTCTTACACTAGTTGAACGAAAAATCCTAGGCTACATACAACTCCGAAAAGGCCCAAATATTGTAGGACCATATGGCTTACTCCAACCCATCGCCGATGCAATCAAACTTTTCATTAAAGAACCCCTACGACCTGCCACATCCTCAATCTCAATATTTATTCTAGCCCCCATCCTAGCCCTAACCCTAGCCTTAACTATATGAATCCCCCTACCCATACCCTATCCCCTCATCAATATAAACTTAGGAATCCTTTTCATATTAGCTATATCAAGCTTAGCCGTATACTCGATCCTCTGATCAGGCTGAGCCTCCAACTCAAAATACGCTCTTATTGGAGCCCTACGAGCAGTAGCACAAACAATTTCATATGAAGTTACACTAGCAATTATCTTACTATCAATCTTACTAATAAATGGATCCTTCACTCTCTCTACATTAATCATTACACAAGAACAAGTATGACTAATCTTCCCAGCATGACCCTTAGCAATAATATGATTCATTTCAACACTAGCAGAAACAAACCGAGCACCATTTGATCTTACTGAAGGAGAATCTGAACTAGTATCGGGCTTTAATGTAGAATACGCCGCAGGACCATTCGCCCTATTCTTTATAGCAGAATATGCAAACATTATTATAATAAATATCTTCACAACAACCCTCTTCCTAGGAGCATCCCATAACCCATACATACCAGAACTCTACGCAATTAACTTTATCATCAAATCACTACTACTCACAATGACCTTCCTATGAATCCGAGCATCCTACCCCCGATTCCGCTATGATCAACTGATGCACTTATTATGAAAAAATTTTCTACCCCTAACGCTAGCCCTATGCATATGACATGTATCTCTACCTATTCTCCTATCAAGTATCCCCCCACAAACATAAGAAATATGTCTGACAAAAGAGTTACTTTGATAGAGTAAATTATAGAGGTTTAAATCCTCTTATTTCTAGAACTATAGGAATTGAACCTACTCCTAAGAACTCAAAACTCTTCGTGCTCCCAATTACACCAAATTCTAATAGTAAGGTCAGCTAATTAAGCTATCGGGCCCATACCCCGAAAATGTTGGTTTGTATCCTTCCCGTACTAATAAACCCAATCACTCTCATTATTATCTTAATAACTATAATACTTGGAACCATTATCGTTATAATTAGCTCCCACTGACTACTCATCTGAATCGGATTTGAAATAAATATACTCGCCATCATTCCTATTATAATAAAAAAACACAACCCACGAGCCACAGAAGCATCAACTAAATATTTCCTAACTCAATCAACAGCCTCAATACTACTAATAATAGCCATTATCATCAACTTAATATTCTCAGGCCAATGAACCGTAATAAAACTATTTAACCCAACAGCCTCCATACTCATAACAATAGCCCTCGCCATAAAACTAGGAATAGCCCCATTCCACTTCTGAGTCCCAGAAGTAACACAAGGCATCCCTCTATCTTCAGGCCTAATCTTACTTACATGACAAAAACTAGCACCCATATCGGTACTTTACCAAGTATCCCAATCCATCAACCTAAATATAATCTTAACCCTATCAATTCTATCCATTATAATCGGAGGCTGAGGAGGATTAAACCAAACCCAACTACGAAAAATTATAGCTTACTCATCAATTGCCCACATAGGCTGAATAACAGCAATTTTACCATACAATCCCACCATAACATTACTAAACCTAATCATTTACATCATCATAACTTCCACCATATTTACACTATTTATAGCCAACTCAACCACAACCACTCTATCACTATCACACACATGAAACAAAACACCCATCATAACTATTCTAATTCTCATTACCCTCCTATCAATAGGAGGACTCCCCCCACTATCAGGATTTATGCCAAAATGAATAATTATTCAAGAAATGACAAAAAACAATAGCATTATCCTACCTACCTTCATAGCAATTACAGCACTACTAAACCTATATTTCTACATACGACTGGCATATTCCACCACACTTACTATGTTCCCTTCCACAAACAACATAAAAATAAAATGACAATTCTCAACCATAAAACGAATAACCCTCCTACCAACAATAACCGTATTGTCCACTATACTACTACCACTTACACCAATTCTCTCAATCCTAGAATAGGAATTTAGGTTAAATAGACCAAGAGCCTTCAAAGCCCTAAGCAAGTATAATTTACTTAATTCCTGATAAGGACTGCAAGATCATATCTTACATCAATTGAATGCAAATCAACTACTTTAATTAAGCTAAATCCTCACTAGATTGGTGGGTCCCACCCCCACGAAACTTTAGTTAACAGCTAAATACCCTAAATAACTGGCTTCAATCTACTTCTCCCGCCGCAAGAAAAAAAAGGCGGGAGAAGCCCCGGCAGAGTTTGAAGCTGCTCCTTTGAATTTGCAATTCAATATGTTAATTCACTACAGGACCTGGTAAAAAGAGGAATCAAACCTCTATTCTTAGATTTACAGTCTATTGCTTTACTCAGCCATTTTACCCATGTTCATAAACCGCTGATTATTTTCAACTAATCATAAAGATATCGGTACCCTTTATCTTCTATTTGGTGCCTGAGCCGGCATAGTAGGAACCGCTCTGAGCTTACTAATTCGTGCTGAGTTAGGCCAACCCGGAACTCTACTTGGAGATGACCAAATCTACAACGTAATTGTAACTGCACACGCATTCGTAATAATCTTCTTTATAGTAATGCCTATTATAATTGGAGGGTTTGGCAACTGGCTAGTTCCTCTAATGATTGGAGCCCCTGATATAGCATTCCCTCGGATAAATAATATAAGTTTTTGGCTCCTCCCCCCTTCTTTCCTATTACTCCTAGCATCCTCTATAGTCGAAGCCGGAGCAGGGACGGGTTGAACCGTATATCCCCCTCTAGCAGGTAATCTAGCCCACGCAGGAGCCTCAGTAGACCTGACCATTTTCTCCCTACACCTAGCAGGTGTTTCCTCAATTTTAGGAGCCATTAATTTTATTACAACTATTATTAACATAAAACCTCCCGCAATATCACAATACCAGACCCCCCTGTTCGTGTGATCTGTACTGATCACTGCCGTACTACTCCTCCTCTCACTTCCTGTATTAGCAGCTGGCATCACAATATTACTAACAGACCGAAACCTGAATACAACTTTCTTTGACCCAGCAGGAGGAGGAGACCCTATCTTATATCAACACTTATTCTGATTTTTTGGACACCCCGAAGTATATATTCTAATTTTACCTGGCTTTGGAATAATCTCCCACATCGTAACCTACTATTCAGGAAAAAAAGAGCCATTTGGATATATAGGAATAGTATGAGCCATAATATCAATTGGATTTCTAGGATTTATTGTATGAGCCCATCATATATTCACAGTCGGAATAGACGTCGATACACGAGCTTACTTTACATCCGCTACTATAATTATTGCTATCCCAACCGGAGTAAAAGTCTTTAGTTGGCTAGCAACACTTCACGGAGGAAATATCAAATGATCCCCCGCTATAATATGAGCCCTAGGCTTCATTTTCCTTTTTACAGTTGGAGGACTAACTGGAATTGTTTTAGCCAACTCCTCCCTTGACATCGTTCTCCACGACACATACTATGTGGTAGCACATTTCCACTACGTACTATCAATAGGAGCTGTATTCGCTATCATAGGAGGATTTGTACATTGATTTCCCTTATTCTCAGGCTACACCCTTAATGACACATGAGCCAAAATCCATTTCGCAATTATATTTGTAGGTGTTAACATGACCTTCTTCCCACAACATTTCTTAGGGCTATCTGGTATACCACGACGATACTCCGATTACCCAGACGCATATACAATATGAAACACTATTTCATCTATAGGCTCATTCATCTCACTAACGGCAGTAATATTAATGACTTTTATCATCTGAGAAGCATTTGCATCCAAACGGGAAGTCTTAACCGTGGACCTAACCACAACAAATCTAGAATGACTAAACGGATGCCCTCCACCATATCACACATTTGAAGAACCTACATACATTAACCTAAAATAAGAGAGGAAGGAATTGAACCCCCTATTATCGGTTTCAAGCCAACACCATAACCACTATGTCTCTCTCAATAAACGAGATGTTAGTAAAACATTACATAACCTTGTCAAGATTAAATTACAGGTGAAAGTCCCGTACATCTCATATGGCATATCCCGTACAGCTAGGCTTTCAAGACGCAACATCACCCATCATAGAAGAACTGCTACACTTTCACGATCACACTCTGATAATTGTTTTCCT
>NW_026291743.1:0-30342 GCF_023091745.1 Budorcas taxicolor
TGTTGGGACGAGGTAGGAGAGATGAAGACTGTTGATCCGACTGTCATGCTAGAGCTTCTTGTGAAGATTGAGAATGTTCAGTTGATCAGGCAGAGAATGCTTACGGCATAGAGTAGATTCAAGAGTTATGCTGATAAGCGTCGTCGGGACTTGGAGTTTGCAGTCGGAGATCGGGTTTTCTTGAGATTGTCTCCTCGTAAGGGGTTTGCTCGTTATGATAAAGATGGAAAGCTGAGTCTGAGATTTGTTGGGCCGTTTGAGATTACCGGCAGGGTTGGTAAGTTAGCATATCAGTTGGCTTTACCGGAGAATTTCTCTAATGTCCACGATGTATTTCACGTGTCTAATTTGCAGAAATATAATCCGGATCCTTCTCATATTCTTGAGCCAGAGCCGTTACAACTTCGTGAGAATCTGACTTATGACGAGCATCCAATTCGTATTCTTGATCAGATGGAACGAGAGTTGAGGTCGAAGAAGATTCCGATGGTTAAGGTGTTGTGGAAGCATCACGGCATTGAGGAAGCTACCTGGGATAGACGAGATCAAATGCAGCAGCAAGTACCCAGATCTGTTCAGTACATCAAGTAAGAATTTCGAGGGCGAAATTTCTTTAAGGGGGGGAGAATGTGAAACCCTACTTTTCTGCTTTAACTTGATTTACGTGCTTTGTCTCGTTTTGCGTGCAGATGACCTGTTTATGTACTATAGGGCTTAGAGTGTTATAATTTTGATATCAATACTCCTAATACGTGCTAAATGTACATTCATGAAATTTTTATAAAAAACGGAGTCAGAAATTTTATCGGCGATTTTTAGTGAATAGTGTTTTTGAAACACGTTCGCTAAAATTTTGAAACTGGACTTTTTAACCCTTCTAGACCTAGACCACGGACTTTAATAGACCTGTGTTTGATGAAAACGGTTTTAAAATCGGCTTAGGAATTTATTAGGGTTTCGACATCGACTTTTGTAAAAATCGAGTTTTAAGCCGACTCGGGTGGAATTGTTTGAATGTAAAACTTCTTGTCACCTAAAAATAACCTACTTGAGCTATCTTGGGTATTGAATAATTGTTTGAACTTTGGTGATTAAGAAAATGCATTTAAAAGACAAGAAAATGAATTAAATGACTAAAAATACTACTTTGACTTTGCATTTTATTTATTTGACCAAGCTTTTAAATACATATTATCATCAACACACACTCAACACAACACAAAACACACTCAAAAAACACATAGGAGGCCGAGAGGAAGAAGAGAGAAAAAGAAAGAAAAAACCTCAAGCTTTTCAACCAATTTTTCAAAGAAAAACCTAGTTTTTGTCCGTAGAACTTCGTGCTGACTTGGATTCCGCTTGTTGGGAATGCCTTGCACGCATTCCTAGGATTTTATCGCATCAAAGGTGAGAGAAAAATTCTAGATCTCAAAAGTTGTCTTTTGCATTTTTGCGTATAAATGAAAATTGAACTGTTAGAATTCTAATCTGATGTTAGATTATTGCTCCTTGCATGCTAGGGATCATTTAGCTGTAATACTATGAGTTTTTATCGGTTGTAGCATAATTTTTATTTTCTGGGTATTTAAATTTGAGTAATTTGTTCAATGTTGATTAAATTGAGTTGTGTTGGTCGAAATCGATTGCCGTCGATTTCTAAAAACTTGAAAATTATGTGGTAGCGCTGTTGTAATGCCGATTTTCAATTGCGTTGTCTATGTGAAAGTCCAAAAAATTCAGCCTTGACACCTTAGGTTTTAGAGTTATCGGGCATGATTTGGAGGTGTTATGGTGGTTTTCTGAGGGGCCTAATGTAGTTGGTTGAATGGGTGAGTGATAGAAACTGATTTGGCGGTGTTTGGATTAGTAGAATGTAGGTTATGAATTTTTGAACTTTAGACTGTCTTTCTTTAAATTCTTGAACTATGCCTTAGATGATTGGGTGGTGTTTGAGTGATTAAATGGTGAGTTGTTGATGGGTAAACTAGGGTTTAATTCGGTATATAATGCGTGTCTGGTTGGATGGCCTACTTAGTCATCTAACTTAGTTATTTGTGGTTTAATTGATTGTTGATGCTATTATTGATGAATAGATGATTATTGATTGATGATTGATTGATTATTGATGATTGTTATGGAGTCTTGGTATGTGTGTGCCACCTCTCGGGCAGTGTTGGGCTGTTGGGTTGAAAACGGCATGACTGCCAGAGACTACCCTCAGCTCGCATGACAGAGGTGTCATGGAGGGAGGGGCTAGTAAGGTACCTCGGGTGCGTGAGTAATGGGGAGTTACAAGGAGAATGGTTGAGATCGTGATGGCGTTTGGAGCTACACCAACTCGTGTATCCTTTATTGAATGGTCATATAGATTATGTGATGATAGTATTATTGATGTTATTGTGTGTTTACTGACTCAAAGGATTATTCCAAGGAGTTTAATAAACCTTGCTCGAGATCTATCCGATCCTCACTGGGCTTATTTTATATAAGCTCACTCTCTATTATTTCATGCTTACAGGTGTTGCAGAGCAAGACTTCGGGTACGTGCCTCCTGAGGAGGAAAATGTGCCTTTTGTGGATGAGTCTTATGTCCCTGAGTCTTATCCGTGATGCTATGTTGTTTACTATCATGTAAATTAGCTTTGTAGACTTTTATCTGCTTTGTAATTCTTATTGTATAAGATGCTGAAAAGATCATGAATTAGTTTATACTATCTTAGCAGTCTTTCTCTTGCCTTTGATTAGATTGCTAGGTTGGTATTAATATGGTTTGTAATGTATATCAAAGTTTAAATGTTATGTTGGAACGGAGGCGTATAACAATGAATGGTTGGTGAAAGGAATGATTATTGTATAATATGGCTGTGTTGTATGTTGTTATTTGAATTAAAGGAGTTGTTGGATGTATGATGTTTTAATGAGGTTGGTTTAGAACCTCGGTGTCCTAATTACTGTCGTTATACTGCCGAAATTCCATTGCGTCCTGACTGATTGTAGGTGGGGTTGAGTTGGGACCTAGATATACGTGCCCTAACCTCGATGTACGTGCGTTACCTCGTTTCTTGTGCCATAACCTTGAACTACGTACCTTAACCTAGATATGGAGTTGTGCCTTGATTTGCGTGCATTGCATTAAATTACGTGCCTCGCATTGGGTTACGTGCATTCACCTAGGATTGCATGCATTAGTCTTGAAGTACGTGCCTTAGCCTTGAAGTTCGTGTCTACCTCGTAATGCGTGCCCTAGACCTAGGAATCCGTGCCACCACGTTAATCAAGAAAGAATCCTACACAAAGCACTAGACACTAAAATAATCCTACACAATCCACTAACCAATATTATATTCCTAATCCAAATTCTCTACAAACTCCACTAACAATAAAATAATACTAAACTATTCCTACATTTCCCACTATCTATTATTCTATTCATAATTCAACTCATCAACAAATATTCCTATATTTTATTCTACCCAAATTCCCTAATTTCCCAACATTCCTATGACAATTCTAATGACACAAATGCATAAAAATTAGTTCTAGACAAGTTATGACAAAACACTTATCAATGCATAAAAAATGCTCTAAACCACATCAAATTTCTCACCTTGCTCGACCAAACCACCTATGCCCATGCTAACATTTTAAATTTCACATCTTGAAGACACAAAATCGGGAATTTTGCTGCCCAAGGCTGACCATAAGCATTGAAGATTGCAAAAGCTTTATTCCTTGTCATAATTTTGTCATTTCTTCATTTCTTCCTCAACTTCTCTCTCTCCCTCTCATTCCTCTCTCTCCATTTCGGTTTTTGCTGAGTTCTCTCCACCTCCTAGCTCATCTTCTTCATCATATGGTGCAACAAGACAAGCAACCATCAAAGAAACTCAAGCAAACAAGCTAGGATGCAAAAACTACACATGCATGTCCTTTGAAGTCTTCTATTCGGCCATAGGTAAGTTTCTTAGCTTCCATTTCTTTCTTTTTGTTCTAACCTCATGCATGTACTAAGAGGTTGGTCACTAAGCTAGGAAAAATAGGGAAAACCAAGTTGGAATCTCGGCTAAGCAAGAAGAAGAAGAGATTTGAGCTTCAACAAGTTTTTGTGCATCTTTTTGGTTGATTGTTAAGGTGAGGGCTAAAACCTTTTGAAATTCCTTCAAAAATTCATATGCATGCTCAAAAATGTATTTATTTGCTTCTGTACTTGAGGTTTATGTTCGTTCATGAGCTTAAACAACCATGCATGGCAAGATCTTGGCTTGAAAGTGATGCTAGGTGAAGTCGGATTGTTGACAGCTCTCTGACCAGTCTGTTTCGAGGTACGTTTAGCTAGGCAAATGATGTTAAAAATAATTGAAAATTGGTAGGTGACTATTTTGGACAGTTTTGAACAGTTTTCCAGAAATAGGCCGAAGCTAATTTTGACTATAAGGTCCTCAAAATAGCAAATCTTCAAAATGTGTCCAAATCTGGATATCTGGAAAAATGAAGCAGGTTTTGGCAGATGCACTGACCTTGTAGAACGAACCAGATTTGACTTAGTAAATGATGTCCAAAAAGCATGAAATTTGGTTTAATTCTAGATTTTTCAGTTCTGGACAATTTTGTCAGAAATGAACTAAGGCTAAAACGGACCCTAAGGACCTCAAAAACGTCAATTACTGAAAAGTGTGCAAATCTGGACAGTTTTGTGCTATTCCACTGTTTCGCCTATATCTAATGATCCCGAACTTCAATTGATGCAAGATTTGTTTCTGATTTTAGTTAACTTCTTAAGATTTAATTTGACATCTTATTCACTGGATTTGGAGATTGTTGGTTATCCTATTGATTGTGAGAAAACAGCCTATTGCAGTAAAGGTTTCACTTAGTTATATGCTTGGAAAATTGTTGTAACCTCTCTTGTGGTACTAATTGCTTGGAATTGTGGTGTTGGGATATTGTGTGGACTGTTTTGAGTACTTGAGGATGTTTGAATTGAATGATGCATGACTTGAGAATGATCTTGAGTTGACTTACGGTTTAATCACACGGTTAAGCATGAAACGGAAACCCTAATGACTAGGTAGTCTTTCTAAGGGATGATCATTTGGATATTGTGTAGAAATTATATGCTTAGTGGGCTGCCCATAAATGTCTTATAACTTCAAATGTGATTTTGACCATTGCATGTTGACAAATAAGCTTTTCTTGCACCCGAAACCATGTTAATGTCATTGCATGTTGAATAATCTTATCACTTGATCACGTGGGCTTCGTAATGAGTTATATGGCCTGTTTTACATGTGTTACATGGCTGCCTATTAAATTTTCATATAACTCTATATGCCTTTGTCCTCCTAATGTGATATGTTAAATGTTATAAATGTGCATTGCATACGAGGTTGCAACCTTTCAGTGTGGCATGGTAGTGTTTCACGCACGCCGGGTGGCATCGGGCTTGCCGGTGTTACCGTGACTACCATGGTCCAATTCCTTCTCTCGCTTGGCATTTCACCCTCGGAAAGTTGGGTCGTAGGATTTCGGGGTACATCCGGAGTACACCCACCTGGCGTGTTTTGGGGTTATCTGAAGTCGGCCGCAACATCTGATTCTGAAACTGATTTGAGAGCAAAAGCTTACTGTATCCTTTTTACTATGTGTATAAGTACTCTCGCTTAGTTCCTAGAGAACCTTGGGGAGGAAATACTGGTATTTTTGTTCCTGTACTTGTATTATTGTTATATTCATGCTTTGCAAAAGGATTTTCATAAGTTGAACCGGAAAATGAGTTTCAAAACCTATTTCTCGTTCCCCCCCCTCTTTTATCATCTCAGGTGAAGAAGATCCAGAACAGGTACCCGAGGATGGTGTGGTTAACGATAAATCCTTGCAGTGATTGCTTGCTTGTGTGCTTTGCGTGATTGTGGCTACTTGTGAACTCTATGCTACCTGAAGACTATTTCTTTTATATTGCTTGTTGTTGTAATGTAAAGACCACCGTTGTAATTTGGGGTCTAATTTTGGTTTGTACTGATATTGCTAGACAGACGCTAGACACTACTATGATCGTTTTTTGCTATTATTACCGCTAGTATCTATCATAGGTCATGACGTATTAGATAAGGACTAAGTAAATGAACTTATCCAATCTTAAACAGGTTCTCGCTGTTAAGCAAAGACCAACAGGTACTTTTGTAATGAGGATAAACAAACAAACGAGACATAGTATCATGCTAAGTTATAAATCAAACGAGACATCGAGATAACCAATAGGCATTTCAAATGGATGTTAAATAGAAATCCTAGTTGGAAATGAAATTGAGATTAGAGAAATTGAGGCGTTTAAAGAATCAAGCCAAACCAAAGAGTCCAATTACAGCCGTTATGCTGCCCGGTTTTCCGGAAAACATTGGAGTTTAGACTAAAACGATAAGTGTTAAATCTTCATAAACGGCTAAGTATGTGACTTGTCCTGATCGTTTAGATCACACCCTAGTCTAACCTTATAGGCCGGGTTGGGGCGTGATACCTTATATTAAATGGTATCAGAGCTTAGTTTACTAACTAGGCGTTAGTCGGGTTCAACTCCGGACCATGGGTAGAAGCCCTAAGGTAATTATGATGTCTTGTTATATGTGTGAATGTGTGCTAATGTGCTTTAATTGCTTTGAATATTATGTGCCTTTGCGGACCATATGTACTCTGTATCATGCACACTGACACGTCCTCAATGATGCATGCATGCTTTTATACTCCGTCCTTGATACATATGCATGTTATATTTCCATGATAGACTATTTATATACATAGATAGTTAGGATTAGGACTTTCAGGGAATTGAATTCATGCAGGAAGAACGAAAAGGCTCGGTTAGAGATTTCTCAAATCTTTACAGGTACTCGACGGATCATATGTGTAACACGCCGATCCCTCTCAAGACCGGGAGTTCTATCAATCAATTTAATCACAACCCAAACCAAACCCGGGTATAATTTTCAGGGAAAACGGACGGAGTCTCCCCTGTTTCTAGGCGAAATGTAAAACCTGTGACAACATATAAGTGGACCAACACCGTGTCCAACCATACAAACACCTCAAGGCCATCCGAGCCTCGGTTCTCAACAATTAAACTCAGCAAGTATACATACATTTCCAATTAAAAAGCTAACCTATCTCTTTTCATTTTGACAAGTACATTCAAACTAGACAATTAAACCATACTAAGCTACTGCATAAAATAAACTATCATGCCATTCTAACTCTTTTCCTTTGGACATTACAAACATGCATTGAAGTTAATCTACATTAACTAAATACATAATCTAACTTATCAAACCATTTCAACTACTTAGCTAGATTTAAATTACATTTCTTTTAACAATAAATACATACAACATATGAAAGCATATATCTTTACAACTTCGACACTCAAGCCACATAGGGCACGCAAGACAACTCTTCAGGCACGAACTTTCATGTAATCACGAACTTTCCAGCTAACATGGCATTTCCTGAAATGTGGTAGTGAGGAGTGAGTATACACAACACGTATACTCAGTGAGGGCGATACAGATATCGAGGTGGAGAGAAAGAAAGTCGTGCAATGCAATTAGACACAATTAAGCAATAAAGTCAAAAAGAAAGCATTCAATACAAACGACAATAAAATAAACATTCAAGAAAGCATTAACACAACTATTCAAAGCTATACCACACTCTAAAGGCTATGGTTCACTCTTACGAGCAATATACCATTCCACGAGCGATACATCAATCTCGAGCTTGATGTTGACAACGATGACAATAAGCGCGCAACCACCTTATAACACCAGTTTGGAATACCCCGGGAGTAACCATCAATCTACGACCCAAATGTCCCTGGGAGGCAACCCAAGCGAGAAAAGGAAATAGCTACGGAGCTAGAGCAACCAACACTGGCAACCCGAGGCTACCCAGAGAGGCCCATCACTCATGTGTTGGACACTATGCAATGCAAGACTCGATACAAGGCGATAAACGAGCAATAAACAAGATATCAAGCATTATCAACAATTGATAAACATTTCAATCAATAATCAACTCTAACAAGCGTAATAAGCATTAACAAGCATTTGTAATCAAACAAGTAACAAGAAGAACACCAACTAACATTATCAAGCAATAACAAGTATTCTATAGGCATTATAAATATTCTATAAGCATTATAAACATTCTATAAGCATATACCATGAAAACACACAAAATTCCAAAAATGACCCCAACTTTCAAAACGCTACTACTTTCAAACGAGCCACGAGCTTTGGAAACTGACTTCACCAATCCTCCTAGGTCACCCATAAGGCACGTCTAAAGACCCCGAAACCCTACTTTACCCTAGAATTCATGCAAAGCCCCGATTTCCCCCTTTGCTCGTTTGAACTACAACTATACCAACCAAATACCTAACCAATGCCATAATCGCACCAAAAGTGCTTCCATGGCCTCCCGAAACAATGCTAACACGCAAAACGAGAAAATGCCAAACTCGACCTAAACGACCCCAACTTTCACTAAGCCGTTTTTCTCCGTTTTTCCATTACACATTCCAATTAAAACGCACATTTAGGAATTCTAGCATAACTAGCATCTTCCTACATCAACAGAACGCGTAACGGAGCAACTTCATCGAAACGGGGGTTTACTATTCACAATTTACTATTCAAATAACAATTTATATTTTAATTTCAATATTTAACCGTAGAAAATGTTAAAAAGCTATAAATATATGTTCTACGATTGCTAGGGAACATTCTATAAGCCTCAAAACGATCAAAATAACATTCTTCTACGATAAAACCCAAAAATTAAAGTTAAAGCATAAAACTTTCAAATGCGCAAATAAACATTAAAACCCTCACCTTAGACGCTCCTAGACGCTAGGAAAACCTTGTAGGACGCCTCGGAAACCACCCCGTGCAAGCTCACGCAAAGATTTGGTGATTTGAAGTTGAATTTTCTTTTTTTCTCTCCTTATTTTTTTTGGGCCCTGCCCTCTCTGTTCAGCTATGATTTTTCTTTGTTTTGTGCTCATTTAAGCTATTAAAAAGAATGACAAAGGTCAAAGGTCAAGCCCCTTGGTCAAACCACTTAAAAATTGGTCAAAACTAGCCTATTTCATGCATTTTAAAGCTAAAACAACTAAGGAAATATCAATTCTAGCTAACAACAATTAAAATATAAAATTTAAGGCACTAAAATACTAGTTTCACTATTTGCTAGGGACTAGAATTCATTTCTTAACTATCTCTCTCGGTATGCTATGCACTTTGCGTCAACCAAGAAGTGACAATTAAATCTCAAAGAATCTAAGAAATATATCATTTTTGGAAAGCATCATAGTTTAAAATTTACTCCGGCTCGGAGCTACTTTCCTCTTTTTATTTGAAAACCGAGTGATTTTAATGCAAGACAACTAAAACCGATTATTAAAATAATCACAACAATCGAGGTAATCAATATTCATTTAAAATAATTAATTTAACTATTTCTAGAACATTTTAAAGAATTATGAAGTTAATGTTAAGCTACAAATGAAAATTAATATAAACACATAGTCAAATACAATTAAACACTAACATTTAAGATAACACTTAATTAATCATAAGAAAAGAAATTCAATTACTATAATTATCAGGAATAGGTAATAATCTTTTAATTATTCAATTTACAACTACTAAATACTTCCAAGAGGAATATTAAAATAGTGCAAATTGGTTGATTTAACTAATTAAACATTTAATCAAATGCAGTCAAATGCTATTAGATGCATGCCGGGTTTGGGATATCACATCCTTCCCCCCTTAAAACAATTGCGTCCTCGCAATTCTTCTTCCAATAGGAACTCAGCATCATCTGAAATCCAATTCTGACTAATCTTCATTAGCTACTGAACAAGTATTTCATCAAGATGACCAATAGGAAAGTTCAAGTAGAAATGCCAAGTGGTAAATGCCAAATAAAGGCTCAAAGGTAGATACCGTAGAAGAATCCCGTTGACACAAATACCGAAGAAGAATAAATTCCAACCAAGAGCGCCGAGATAATACCAACAAAGACTAAAGCAAAGATACTGTAGATGTCATTAATACAATACAATAACGACAAGAAGAATACCTCACGCACGAACCTCCAATAGAAGTCTAACTATTACTGCCCGAGAATTCCCAAACAAGAAGCCAAATAAAGGCTCAAACAAAGGTTCCATCCAAAGGTCCAAATAAGTACCCTACTGGTCATGAATTTCATAGAAGAATTCCCTGATAAGAGTGCTGAAGAAAATACTAAGAAACCCAATCAAATATACTTCAAAAGTTCCAAAGAAGCCTTCCAAATAATAACCCCATAGGATAACCCATTAGATTCCGAGTATCGCTATCAAATGCTGAGAAAAATGTCTAAGGAAATACTAGAGAAAATCCAATGTGCCCAATAAGATAACCAAGTTGAATAACAAACATAGTTTCCCAGATGGACGAAAACTCCAAGAATAAACACCGAACTGGTGAACAATATACCGAGACCAAACTCTGAGGCCTCTTCACTATTTGCCAAGTCAGAACTTCATACAACCTTGCCAATAAGGAAAATACCAATAGAACGGCCAATAAGAATTTCAAAGAATACCATAAGTAGTATTATACAATAAGTCTGATAGGAACTCCAAATACCAAACCTACTAAGGAACACTGAAGAAGATATCCGAAACAATGCTCCAATAAGAAAGTAGCCAAGTTTGCCCAATAAGTAAATACTAAATAAACACTAAGGATCCTAGAGAATGCCATTGAAGAATTTCCAATCAGGGATGCCAATGTCACACCAATAAAGACCGAGACACATATACCATAGATAATACTGTGCAGTAAGGCCGATTGAAACCCCAATAGCCAAATCCACCGAGAAATGCCAACAAAAGTCCCCAAAAAAAAATTACCCGTTAAGAAAGCCAAAGAATGCCCTAGAGAATAACCAAATAAAACCCCAAGAGAAAGCTACTCTTTCACAACTGTTAAGCACAGAGGAGGACCATAGAGATTCGCCAATAACCGAGCTCCAAAAGCAAACACCAATTCCCAAATAAAGGCTAGTCAAATGCCATTCATTTCCTGCCAATCCATACACCTTGAGAAGCCAGCTGTGAACCATTTTCTTCAGGGGAGGAAGAGGACTTACTTACCATTTCCCATCGGACATGTATGAATGCCAATATATCACAGTTATACATATGCCTTAAACTATTATGCAAGCAAGTTTACAAAAGAGTTCACAAAACCATTTAATCATCAAAGTCATTCAAACATGACAATCAATTCAAGCTCAACACAATCAATTCAAATCACGGCACAACCAATTCAAGACATTCCAATACACACATTACAAGCAATACTTCAAGCAACTAACAATTCACGAGGTCGATTCGATTCACAATGCCAATTCAATAGGTCAATTCAATTCACAACTAGACATTTCACTTTTCTTAGCACACAATTAACACATAACACATAACTATATCACATAGGAGCACACATTCAATTTAAGACACACAATCTCACATACAAGCATACACTTTCAAGACACACTTAACAAGAACACATTCAAGGATCACTACCACCAGACCGAGGACCCTGTCTCGGCTTATGAGCTAGGCAAGCTCTGATACCACCTGTAATACCCCGATCCCTCTCGAGACCGGGAGTTCTATCAATCGATCTAATCACAACCCAAACCAAACCCAGACATAATTTTCAGGAAAAAACGGACGGAGTCTCCCCTGTTTCTAGGGTAAATGTAAAACATGCGACAGCATATAAGTGGACCAACACCATGTCCAACCATACAAACACCTCAAGGCCATCCGAGCCTCGGTTCTCAACAATTAAACTCAGCAAGTATACATACATTTCCAATTAAAAAGCTAACCTATCTCTTTTCATTTTGACAAGTACAGTCAAACTAGACAATTAATACATACTAAGTTACTGCATAAAATAAACTATCATGCCATTCTAACTCTTTTCCTTTGGACATTACAAACATGTATTGAAGTTAATCTACATTAACTAAATACATAATCTAACTTATCAAACCATTTCAACTACTTAGCTAGATTTAAATTACATTTCTTTTAACAATAAATACATACAACATATGAAAGCATATATCTTTACAACTTCGACACTCAAGCCACATAGGCACGCAAGACAACTCTTCAGGCACAAACTTTCACGTAATCATGAACTTTCCAGCTAACTTGGCATTTCCTGAAATGTGGTAGTGAGGAGTAAGTATACACAACACGTATACTCAGTGAGGGCGAGACAGATATCGAGGTGGAGAGAAAGAAAGTCGTGCAATGCAATTAGACACAATTAAGCAATAAAGTCAATAAGAAAGCATTCAATACAAACGACAATAAAATAAACATTCAAGAAAGCATTAACACAACTATTCAAAGCTACACCACACTCTAAAGGCTATGGTTCACTCTTACGAGCAATATACCATTCCACGAGCGATACATCAATCTCGAGTTTGATGTTGACAACGATGACAATAAGCGCGCAACCACCTTATAACACCAGTTTGGAATACCCCGGGAGTAACCATCAATCTATGACCCAAATCTCCCTGGGAGGCAACCCAAGCAAGAAAAAGGGAATAGCTACGGAGCTAGAGCAACCAACACTGGCAACCCGAGGCTACCCAGAGAGACCCATCACTCACGTGTTGGACACTATGCAATGCAAGACTTGATACAAGGCGATAAACGAGCGATAAACAAGATATCAAGCATTATCAACAATTGATAAACATTTCAATCAATAATCAACTCTAACAAGCGTAATAAGCATTAACAAGCATTTGCAATCAAACAAGTAACAAGAAGAACACCAACTAACATTATCAAGCAATAACAAGTATTCTATAGGCATTATAAATATTCTATAAGCATTACAAACATTCTATAAGCATATACCATGAAAACACACAAAATTCCAAAAATGACCCTAACTTTCAAAACGCTACTATTTTCAAACGAGCCACGAGCTTTGGAAACCGACTTCACCAATCCTCCTAGGTCACCATAAGGCACGTCTAAAGACCCCGAAACCCTACTTTACCCTAGAATTCATGCAAAGTCCCGATTTCCCCCTTTGCTCGTTTGAACTACAACTATACCAACCAAACACCCAACCAACGCCATAATCGCACCAAAAGTGCTTCCATGGCCTCCCGAAACAATGCCAACATGCAAAACGAGAAAATGCCAAACTCGACCTAAACGACCCCGATTTTTACTAAGCCGTTGTTCTTCATTTTTCCATTACACATTCCAATTAAACCACACATTTAGGCATTCTAGCATAACTAGCATCTTCCTACATCAACAGAACGCGTAACGGAGCAACTTCATCGAAACGGGGGTTTACTATTCACAATTTACTATTCAATTAACAATTTATATTTCAATTTCAATATTTAACGGTAGAAAATGTTAAAAAGCTATAAATACATGTTCTACGATTGCTAGGGAACATTCTATAAGCCTCAAAACGATCAAAATAACATTCTACGGATAAAACCCAAAAATTAAAGTTAAAGCATAAAACTTTCAAATGCGCAAATAAACATGAAACCCTCACCTTAGACGCTCCTAGACGCTAGGAAAACCTCGTAGGACGCCTCGAAAACCACCCCGTGCAAGCTCACGCAAAGATTTGGTGATTTGAAGTTGAATTTTCTTTTTTTCTCTCCTTATTTTTTTTCGGCCCTGCCCTCTCTATTCAGCTCTGATTTTTCTTTGTTTTGTGCTCATTTAAGCTATTAAAAAGAATGACAAAGGTCAAAGGTCAAGCCCCTTGGTCAAACCACTTAAAAATTGGTCAAACTAGCCTATTTCATGCATTTTAAAGCTAAAACAACTAAGGAAATATCAATTCTAGCTAACAACAATTAAAATATAAAATTTAAGGCACTAAAATACTAGTTTCACTATTTGCTAGGGACTATAATTCATTTCCTAGCTATCTCTCTCGATATGCTATGCACTTTGCGTCAACCAAGAAGTGACAATTAAATCTCAAAGAATCTAAGAAATATATCATTTTTGGAAAGCATCATAGTTTAAAATTTACTCCGGCTCGGAGCTACTTTCCTCTTTTATTTGAAAACTGAGTGATTTTAATGCAAGATAACCAAAACAGATTATTAAAATAATCACAACAATCGAGGTAATCAATATTCATTTAAAATAATTAATTTAACTATTTCTATAACATTTTAAAGAATTATGAAGTTAATGTTAAGCTACAAATGAAAGTTAATATAAACACATAGTCAAATACAATTAAACACTAACATTTAATATAACACTTAATTAATCACAAGAAAAGAAATTAAATTACTATAATTATCAGGAATAGGTAATAATCTTTTAATTATTCAATTTACAACTACTAAATTCTTCCAAGAGGAATATTAAAATAGTGCAAATTGGTTGATTTAACTAATTAAACATTTAATCAAATGCAGTCAAATGCTATTAGATGCATGCCGGGTTCGGGTTATCACAATATGTATTATTGGATATGCATATATATCAAATGTGTAGCACATGTATAATTGTTGAGGTAAAATTATCTCCTTATCTTTGGAATACATATGCCTGTGATTAAGTTATCAATTTTATAGCTATAGAGTTCTTGATTCTGTTAAACCATTCTCCTAATTGTGGTTCAAGAATAAATGTTAAGGACATATAACTTTCCTTAGATATAAGAATATACTATTGGATATGTGGAGTAGTATATATATGTTCATATGCTTATAATTGAAGTTTGACTTAGGAGTTGCTTTTGAATCAAATTCTTATATCTTGAAATGGTATAATAGACTATTTATATGATTGAATCCTTACTTGATTGGAATTAAGCATCGTTGAACCTAATAAGGTGTATATTAACGAGTTTCAAGTTCACTCAATGGTAAGATTGTGACCTAGAAATTAAGAGATGAACTCGTGGAAATTGACGATAGGGGTTAGATTATTAAGGCGTGAATAGTGTGTTTAAGTAACTTAACAATGGATAACCCCAAGACATGTAGGCAACTCTGGAGACTAAGTTTAACAAGGTTGATGAATCTTTAGTATAACAAGATATGGGTATGCTGGAATCAAGAAATTCACGTAGCTAGAACTCGTGTTCGGAAGACTACACCTAAATGTTAGGTCGAATGGAAGTGTAAAGTATTGAATTATGTATTAGATGACTAATGTTGCTAAGGTCCGAAGTTGGATATTGGTGATATTAAGAATCATGGTATCAAATTGTTGCCCCTCGGATTTAGTTGTGATTATGCAAAGTAAGACCGATGGACCCAGTATATAAACCATGGAAATGAGATTAAAGCATCTGGTTGCAAAGTGGAGTCGTTAGGATATGATTAGTAATCCTAAATAGCTAATGGTGAGTATGCATGGTGAACCCTAGGACCTAAGGTCATTGAGACTTGATGCTCTTAACTAGTTGAACATGTAAATGAAGAAAGTAAGATTTCATATAGTTAAGATAGAGATGAATTAGAGTCATAATGACCCAAGATACTATTGTTAGACCACCGTATCTATGTGCACCGTTTCACGTCTAGGAACTAGCCGTTGGTAGGCTTCGAATCGTGGTCGTTGATTAGAGGGCGAATCTTGTAGTGATAGTTAAATAAGTGGTTGGTTACTTTTGAAGTTCTATTAGATTATATTGTGGTTGTAATTCTTATGTTGACACGACCTTGAAGTTATTTTGTGTAACAAGCTACTCGGATTGGTATGGTAAGTATCTTATGAGCTAGATCATTTCGGTACCCATTTATAGTCCTAGGATTGTTGTTGTTTGGCCGATAACCTAGTGGAGCATTGATATCACTTACATGGCTATGGCCCTAGCTTAGTAACATTAATGTTGGAGATATATTGGCGGGCATTAAGTGTTCGAAGGAATGACTAGGTCGCTAAGTGAGTAGAACCATTGTCTTCTTAAGTATGACGTAACCTTGGATTGAGATTAGTGGAATTTATTTGAGATTGAAAACTATTCGCCTTAGGAGTCTTGGTTAAGATTAAAGAAATTCTGAAGCCTCGTGACTTGAAGATAGGGATTTGAATAAGGAAATAAATTGTAGATTACGGGTTGATGAATTTACTTGTAAGAGTTGAACTAGTGTGACATGATCAGTTTACCCATGCAATTTCGATGGCAGTTGTTGGTGGTACCTAAAAAATCTTAGAGTTTGAATTTAATGAATCTCAACAGTCTTTCTTCTTGATTACGAGCTTGAAGGTTAACGAAGCTGGGGAATAATGTTAATGAATAGGAGCCTGTAACCGGGAGACTAGTCATTAGAAGATTTGCTAATCTAATGTACCTACGAGATAAGGACTATGATACTACCGATAGATGACGACTTGAGGTGGATTAGTTTGTTTGGTGAGTTCAACCTGAAAATAGGGTCATATCGTGGAAATGATCCGTAACTTGTGTATGACCTATGTGATAACAGTTTTGAAGCTAGTAGATAGGATATGTAAATCGGATATAGATCCATCATCTTGAAATTAGCGTATGTCGTCCTAGGATCATGGAATTATTGTGATATTCCTTTTGAGGTATGAATGCGAGATTGACACAACATGAGTCATGATTTTGGAGTTATAGTTCTATTGTTAGAATACCGATGCAACTTTGATGACTATGTTTGAAGACTCTAACCTTAGTTAATGAACTCGACCTTAAGATCAATTAGAGAAACATAGGAAATGAATTGGTTGTGGTAAGAGATCACCAAACACGGGACGAACAGGAGTAGGAAGAATAACAAGGGTCAAAATCCGTCTAAATGACCTCAATAGGCAAGAATGAATTTCGGGACGAAATTCTTTTAAGGAAGGGAGGATGTGAGGCCCGACCCCGAATAACGTGCCTTACCTTGATTTGCGTGCCTTAGACCTAGAACTGTATGACCGACCTTGGATTACGTGTCCTATCTTAGTTTTCGTGCATACCTCGACATACGTGCCTTGACCTAGAATAGTGTACTCTAATCCTCGACTGACGTGTGATACCTAGATATACGTGCCCGAACCTCGATGTATGTGCGTTACCTCGTTTCGTGTGCCCTAACCTTGAACTGCGTACCTTAACCTAGATATGGAGTCGTTCCTTGATTTGCGTGCATTGCATTAAATTACGTGCCTTGCATTGGGTTACGTGCATTCACCTAGGATTGCGTGCATTAGTCTTGAAGTACGTGCCTCAGCCTTGAAGTTCATGTCTACCTCGTAATTCGTGCCCTAGACCTAGGAATCCGTGAACCACGTTAATTAAGAAAGAATCCTACACAAAGCACTAGACACTAAAATAATCATACACAATCCACTAACCAATATTATATTCCTAATCCAAAATCTCTACAAACTCCACTAACAATAAAATAATACTAAACTATTCCTACATTTCCCACTATCTATTATTCTATTCATAATTCAACTCATCAACAAACATTCCTATATTTTATTCTACCTAGATTCCCTAATTTCCCGACATTCCTATGACAATCTTAATGACACAAATGCATAAAAATTAGTTCTAGACAAGTTATGACAAAAACACTTATCAATGCATAAAAAAATGCTCTAAACCACCTCAAATTTCTCACCTTGCTCAACCAAACCACCTATGCCCATGCTAACATTTAAAATTTCACATCTTGAAGAAACAAAATCAGGAATTTTGCTGGCCAAGGCTGAACATAAGCATTGAAGATTGCAAAAGCTTTATTCCTTGTCATAATTTTGTCATTTCTTCATTTCTTCCTCAACTTCTCTCTCTCCCTCTCATTCCTCTCTCTCCATTTCGGTTTTTGCTGAGTTCTCTCCACCTCCTAGCTCATCTTCTTCATCATATGGTGCAGGAAGACAAGCAACCATCAAAGAAACTCAAGCAAACAAGCTAGGATGCGAAAACTACACATGCATGTCCTTTGAAGTCTTCTATTCGGCCCTAGGTAAGTTTCTTAGCTTCCATTTATTTTATTTTTGTTCTAACCTCATGCATGTACTAAGAGGTTGGTCACTAGGCTAGGAAAAATAGGGAAAACCAAGTTGGAATCTCGGCTAAGCAAGAAGAAGAAGAGATTTGAGCTTCAACAAGTTTTTGTGCATCTTTTTGGTTGATTGCTAAGGTGAGGGCTAAAACCTTTTGAAATTCCTTCAAAAATTCACATGCATGCTCACAAATGTATGTCTTTTCTTCTGTACTTGAGGTTTATGTTCGTTCATGAGCTTAAACAACCATGCATGGCAAGATCTTGGCTTGAAAGTGATGCTAGGTGAAGTCGGATTGTTGACAGCTCTCTGACCAGTCTGTTTCGAGGTAAGTTTAGCTAGGCAAATGGTGTTAAAAATGATTGAAAATTGGTAGGTGACTATTTTTGACAGTTTTGAACATTTTTCCCAGAAATAGGCCGAAGCTAATTTTGAATCTAAGGTCCTCAAAATATCAAATCATTAAAATGTGTCCAAATCTGGAAATCTGGAAAAATGAAGCAGGTTTTGGCAGATGCACTGACCTTGTAGAACGAACCAGATTTGACTTAGTAAATAATGTCCAAAATGCATGAAATATGGTGTACTTCTAAATTTTTCAGTTCTGGACAATTTTGTCAGAAATGAACTAAGGCTAAAGCTGACTCTAAGGACCTCAAAAATGTAAATTACTGAAAAGTGTGCAAATCTGGACAGTTTTGTGCTATTCCTCAAAAACGTCATGAAATTTGATGCATGACTTGAGAATGATCTTGAGTTGACTTAGGGTTTAATCACACGGTTAAGCATGAAACAGAAACCCTAATGACTAGGTAGTCTTGCTAAGTGATGATCATTTGGATATTGTGTAGAAATTATATGCTTAGTGGGCTGCCCGTAAATGTCTTATAACTTCAAATGTGATTTTGACCATTGCATGTTGACAAATAAGCTTTTCTTGCACCCGAACCCATGTTGATGTCATTGCATGTTGAATAATCTTATCACTTGGTCACGTGGGCTTCGTAATGAGTTATATGGCCTGTTTTACATGTGTTACATGGCTGCCTGTTAAATTTTCATAAAACTCTATATGCCTTTCAAGTGAAATTTCCTGTCTTATCATGCCTCGTTTGATTACTTGACAACGTATGATCTTATAACTGCTCGGAGGCGACCGACTTTGTTGTCCTCCTAATGTGATATGTTAAATGTTATAATGTGCATTGCATACGAGGTTGCAACCTTTAAGTGTGGCATGGTAGTGTTTCACGCACGCCGGGTGGCATCGGGCTTGCTAGTGTTACCGTGGCTACCATGGTCCAATTCCCTCTTTCGTTTGGCATTTCACCCTCGGAGAGGTGGGTCGTAGGATTTCGGGGTACATCCAGAGTATACCCACCTGGCGTGTTTTGGGGTTATCTGAAATCGGCCGCAACATCTGATTCTGAAATTGATCTGAGAGAAAAAGCTCACTGTATCCTTTTTACTATGTGTATAAGTACTCTCGCTTCGTTCCTAGAGAACCTCGGGAGGAACGACTGGTATTTCTGTTCCTGTACTTGTATTATTGTTATATTCATGCTTTGCAAAAGGATTTTCATAAGTTGAACCGGAAAATGAGTTTCAAAACCTATTTCTCGTTCCCCCTCGCTGAGTTCATAAGGACTTACCCTCTTTTATCATCTCAGGTGAAGAAGATCCAGAACAGGTACCCGAGGATGGTGTGCCTAATGATAAATCCTTGGAGTGATTGCCTGCTTGTGTGCTTTGCGTAATTGTGGCTACTTGTGAACTCTATGCTACCTGAAGACTATTTCTTTTATATTGCTTGCTGTTGTAATGTAAAGACCCCCGTTGTAATTTGGGGTTTAATTTTGATTTGTACTGATATTGCTAGACAGACGCTAGATACTACTATGATCGTTTTTGCTATTATTATCGCTAGTATCTATCATAGGTCATGACGTATTAGTTAAGGACTAAGTAAATGAACTTATCCAATCTTAAACAGGTTCTCGCTGTTAAGCAAAGACCAACAGGTACTTTTGTAATGAGGATAAACAAACAAACGAGACATAGTATCTTGCTAGGTTATAAATCAAACGAGACATCGAGATAACCAATAGGCATTTCAAATGGATGTTAAATAGAAATCCTAGTTGGAAATGAAATTGAGATTAGAGAAATTGAGGCGTTTAAAGAATCAAGCCAAACCAAAGAGCCTAATTACAGCCGTTATGCTGCCGGTTTTCCGGAAAACATTGGAGTTTAGACTAAAATGATAAGTGTTAAATCTTCATAAACGGCTAAGTATGTGACTTGTCCTGATCATTTAGATCACACCCTAGTCTAACCTTATAGGCCGGGTTGGGGCGTGACATTAAGTACGGGAAATGATATAAATGTTTAGATCACAGCCCAGTCTAACCTCCATAGGTCGGGTTGGGGCGTGACAGTTACACTTTTCTAGTATATCAATTGTTTCTTGAAAGTTTTACTTATTGGATTAATGGATCTTATACTCATTTGAAATTGTTTCTATTCTTAACATTCATATTTGCTTCTTATAGCAATGTCGTTTGTTGGAGTTAAGGTTTGAGACTTCTATATTTCATTATATATCTCCAGCCATTGATTTCAATATCTTTCATTTCATCCTATTACTATTCATTTGAAAGTAATTTTTCAAATGAAATTAGTATTTAGATGACTAAAATTTTATAATTTAATTATTGCTAGCTATAATTAATTTTGGTGTTAGTTATTTAGCTTAAAAATGCATAAAATAAGCTTATTTGACCATTTTAATTAGTTTGACCAAGGCTTTGACTATTGGACTTCTTGTCATCTTTTAAAATAGCATGGAATAGAAAAAAAAATAAAACAAACAAGCTGAAAAACAAAGAGGGCAGGCCGAAACCATGAAGAAAGAAAAAAAAAAACAATTCAACATCAAATCTTCATTTCTTCGCGGGAGCTTGCACGGGGTGGTTTCCGAGGCATCCTACGAGGTTTTCCTAGCGTCTAGGAGCGTCTAAGGTGAGGGTTTCATGTTTATTTGCGCATTTGAAAGTTTTGTGTGTTAACTTTGATTTTTGAGATTTATCCGTATATTGTTATTTAAATCGTTTTAATGCTTAAATAATGTTCCTTGTTGATTTTAGAACATGTATTTATAGCTTTTTAACATTTTCTGCAGTTGAATATTGAAATTAAAATATAAATTGTGTAATGAATAGTATTTTGTGAATAGTAAACCCCCGTTTCGATGAAGTTGCTCCGTTACGCATTCTGTTGATGTAGGAAGATGCTAGATATGCTAGAATGCCTAAATGTGTGGTTTAATTGGAATGTGTAATGGAAAAACGGAGAAAAAGGGCTTAGTGAAAGTCGGGGTCGTTTAGGTCGAGTTTGGCATTTTCTCGTTTTGCATGTTGGCATTGTTTCGGGAGGCCATGGAAGCACTTTTGGTGCGATTATGGCATTGGTTGGGTGTTTGGTTGGTATAGTTGTAGTTCAAACGAGCAAAGGGGGAAATCGGGGCCTTGCGTGAATTCTAGGGTTAAGTAGGGTTTCGGAGTCTCTAGACGTGCTTTATAGTGACATAGGAAGATTGGCGAAGTCGGTTTCCGGAACTCGTGGCTCGTTTGGAGATGGTAGTGTTTTGATAGCTGGGGCCGATTTGTGACTTTGTGTGTTTTCTTGATGTTATGCCTATAGAATGCTTGCTAATGCTTTTTATTGATTGTTATGCTTGCTAATGCTTATTCCGCTTGTTAGAGTTGGTTGTTGATTGAAATGTTTATCCATTGTTGAGAATGCTTGATATCTTGTTATCGCTCGTTTGTCGCCTTGTATCGAGTCTTGCATTGCATAGTGTCTCGCGCGTGAGTGATGAGCCTCTCTGGGTAGCCTCGGGTTGCCAGTGTTGGTTGCTCTAGCTCCGCTGCTATTCCCATTCTCGCTTGGGTTGCCTCCCAGGGAGATTTGGGTCGTAGAATTGATGGATACTTCCGGGGTATTCCAAACTGGTGTTATAAGGTGGATGCGCGCTTATTGTCATCGTTGTGAACATCAAGCTCGAGATTGATGTATCGCTCGTGAAATGGTATATTGCTCGTAAGAGTGGACCATAGCCTTCAGAGTGTGGTATAGCTTTGAATGGTTGTGTTAATGCTTTCAGTAATTGCCTTTTGTATTGATTGTTTGTCTTGATTGCTTATTTATCAGTTATATTGCTTAACTGTCTTATTTGCATTGCACGACTTTCTTTCTCTCCAATTCGATATCTGTCTCGCCCTCACAGAGTATACGTGTTGTGTATACTCACTTCTCACCACCACATTTCAGGAAATGTCATGTTAGCTGGAAAGTTCGTGATTTCGTGAAAGTTCATGCCTGAAAAGTTGTCTTGCATGCCTATGTGGCTTGAGTGTCGAAGTTGTAAAGATATATGCTTTCATATGTTGTATGTATTTAATGTCAAAAAGTATGTAATTTAAGTTTTATTAGATTGTTGAAGTAGTTTGATAAGTTTGATTATGTATCTAGTTATTATAACTTAACTTCAAATGCATGTTTATAATGTCCAAAGGAAAAGAGCTAGAATGGCATGATAGTTTATTTTATGTAGTAGCATAGTATGGTTTAATTGTCTAGTTTGAGTGTACTTGTCAAAAATGAAAGAGATAGGTTAGCTTTAAAATTGGAAATGTATGTATACTTGCTGTGTTTAATTGTTGAGAACCAAGGCTTGGATGGCCTTGAGGTGTTTGAATATTTGGACATGGTATTGGTCCACTTATATGTTGTCGCATGTTTTACATTTTGCCTAGAAATAGGGGAGACTCCGTCTATTTTTCCTGAAAATTTTGCCCGGGATTTTGGTTTGGGTTGTGATTAGATCGATTGATAGAACCTCCGGTCTCGAGAGGGATCGGGGTGTTACACGTATAACCTATGTATGCAATGGTAAAAGAATGTTTAATGTATATTGTAGTTGTGTTGTTTAATTGTTGAATTGTTTGTGGAGTTGGATGTATGATTTGTAATGAGGTTGGTTTAGAGCCTCAGTGTCTTAATTACTGTCGTTATACTGCCAAAATTCCATTGCATCCTTACTGATTGTAGGTGGGGTCAAGTTGGGGCGTGACAAGGAAAGTCATCAATAAAGTGAAAGCAAGCGAAAGGCAAATAGAGTGACTCGACTTGAAAGTGTGTCAGTCCCGGGCATATAGTTCCAGGCCCTCTAGTTCGAGTGAGAATTCCCAGCCATCCATAAATAGCTTTCCTCAAAGTGAAACTTGTTCAAAAGTCTCCCCAAATCCCGATTTAAGAGAAAAAAGGGCAGCTAGGTGAAAGGGGTTAGGGCTAATGAGCTAACATGACAACGAGCTTGCAATTGTAGTTTGAGTCTTTAGGCAATCTCTAAAACAGCGGATTTGCTGATGGTTAGGTGGTTAGCGAACATCGCCTTTATCATCTGGGACTGAGACCTTTAAGTTCTTGTTATTCTAAGCTAAGGGCTCCCCTCATTCATCTATAAATAGGGTACCTTCGCTTCAAGCTATAGCTGCTGCAAGCCTGCTTAAAAACGCTACTAGCTACTTATTTATTTCACTTTTCAAACAATTAAAGCCTACGCTTGCTCTTCGTTACACTCGCCTTAAATCACTTTCTTCAGAAGTCCCCAAGTTTAATCATTCCTCTCTTCCCTTCTTCCTTGCTCGCTTCCATTCATTATGAGTGCTAGGGCCAAGGAGAGATAGAGGTAGGGCATTCAAAATAAGGCCTTATTGGTGGGGATTGATTCTTCCATCATTCACCTCATCATATCAAATCCCCAACTGCTACCAGGAGCCTTTTAGGGGTGGGCTAGATTGGGAGGAACATGTAAACCCGGGTAAATTCCCCACAATCGACCCTTTGACAATGAGTAGCATTATTATGAAGTAGTGTTGGAAATGATTGGTCAGGATCTACGTGCAATAGGAACATAGGTAGTCAAGGACTGCCTAGTAAACCTAAGTGCTACTAGTATTTCGAGATCTGATGGTGGTGAATAACCGAAGGCATGGGAAGTTGGGGTCCTATTGAACTGGTGCAGAAGATCATATTGAATGGGCTGATGGGGCTGCCTAGCAATCCTCTCCTGTTATTGTGTTGGGCAGTATGCTTTGGGTCAGGAAGAACCATGCCAGATCTAATGGGGGTCCTTGGCTGATTGGCTACTAAGGATGATGGAGTTAGTTACTATAGTGTGTTAAGCACAAGCAAAGCAACTAGCCTTATTTATAGTAAATCAATCACATGCCTTGGATAAGTTGTTTTTTTCCTCACCGCTAAAATAAAATGGATTTATAAGTGATTCCACGCGCTAGCCGAAAGGCTGATTCGGATTCTGCTTGACTTAGATGAAGTTGAAGGTAGGAGAGCAACAAAGTCTCTTCCCCATACGCCCTAAAAAGAAAAAATAGAGCAAGATAGCTTCCATTGATCATTGAGAGAGAAATCGAGATGTGAGAAAAGAATAGCTTTTATTCAATAGCCATTGCCTGGAAAGCTTTACTTTAAGTGGAGTGGCCAGGCTCTGATCTTCTTCCTCTTCGCGACTATAAACAAATGCTATCGGCATTCAATCATACATATACGAAGTATGCCGCGAGTCACCTTAGAGTTAGAGAAAGAACTTCTAATTATTGCTATTATGAAATAAGGGGTAGAAGGAATTTTTGACTATACAAGAATTCCTCCATTCCAGAATAAGCATCCCCTGCAGTTGCAGTTACTTTTAAAAGGAACGATCTCGGGCATCAATCTAAAGAGAGTATGTTTCCCTTTACACGGAAAATTGCCTTATCTTATTAAAGGAACAGGAAGAACTCGCTAGGCACCAAGGTTTATTTCATTTCATTCTTAACTTCCCTTGAGCCTCGTTAAGAAGTATCCAATCCCAGCTTCTGAAAAAAAAAAGAGTGAATTAACTGAGCTAATCCTGAGTTCGTAGTCAATTCGGCAACAGGAAAAGCACAGACTACCGCGGGTGACCCATAGCTTATCTACGACTCACTAAAGGCTCCATTCAAGTAATAGAATCTAATTCCATAAAGATAAGATCTTTTTATTAAAAAAGAATTGAAATTTATTATGCTATTCCCCTACACCCTTAATCAACCCTGCTGCAATCCTAACAACTTCAAATCATTCATTATTAAAGCAAAAGCGACAATGTGTCGCCCTAACCAACAAATCGATAAACAGGAATGCGTTACCTAATAATGAGATAATGAGCAATGCTGATAACAGCAAATGGTTCCTAACCTCAACAAAATCAGAGTACGGCATATTCGACTATTCGGCAACACGCTTGGATAAGTAAGGCGATGAACCATACCTCTATCTCTAGGCGTTATGATGTGTTATTGAGGGATGAAGATCTCGATGATTCAGATTATGACCTCGATCTAGTCGACTCTGTTGATTCAGTAGATCCGGTCAGTTGAACGCTTTCTAGCAGCACCAAAAGCTGTGGTAGTGGGATGTGGAAGTTAAAGAATTCCCCTCTTCCTTCGCTGCTTGAGTTGAGTACGCTAGGGCTGCGCTGGCTGAGCCTCATTATGCCCGGTGCCCAACAAAGCTTGGGCTATTATACTACTACTGGTGGGACTCCTTATTCCACTAGTGAATTGAATGGCTGCCTTGGTATTCCTTACTTTATTGTTGATAGTAAAGGAAAGAGGTAGGCCTAAAGGGGCTATTTCGTTAGGCTATGGGGCCCTTCTTCTTTACTTCAATCAATAAGAAAGACAAAGAGAGTTGGTATTCTCAAGGGGAAGGCCTTATTCCAATGAGATCTTTACTCAGCCCGTTACGTGTGCTGCTTTATACTGACGTACGGGGCTGTTATACTATAGCAAGCTGACTGACCGATGAGATCTTCACTCAGCCCATTACGTGTGCTGCTTTATACTGACGTATGGGGCTGTTATACTATAGCAAGCTGACTGAGTAGCTTCTCGCTGTAAAGGTCAAAGTGCGGTTAGACTGCTGCAATGTGCTCTGTCTCTGCCGATAATTGGGCTTTCTTCACCAAGTAATCGATTCTACTACTGATTGACCAGTTGAGAGGATAGTAGGGAGCAAGATTGTTTGTCAGAGAGTATCCCTTACTTAATGATTACGAAAGGAGGAATGACCTTAGTAGCTTGGAACCTCCTACCAAGGGCTTTAGCATTTTAATATATCTTGAATGGCACTTAACTGGGGTGCTCTTTTCCCATTTGGGTGACGTGTAGTTCATTCCCAAGAGATCTTATCTTATGTGTTATTCGACTAGATCTCCTCCCGCCTAGTGATGATATAGCATAGGCTATAGCGAGGGGAAAGATCCATAGCAAAGACCAGTAAGCTTGCTTGCCGCATTCCATTCTTTGTTTTCCCTCCTTTTTTGCTTGATGCGCCGCTCGGTGTGCTCAGATGGTTCTGCTTCATGCTCGTCGACTCTGAGTTCGAGTTTCAATGAATACCACGATCATAGCCCGTTAACAAAATCTCTCCAATTGATAAGAAATTCATTAGATCCAACTCTCTGGCAGTTACAAAATAACATCTTCATTGGGATAGTAAATGAATGTTTGTCGAGAAATCGACTAATCACCACCAATTGGGGAAACGCCCCCAGCGTCAAGTTCGCTGGTCTCCATATAGTCAATCTCTGCCTCACCAACTCTGTTAAGTAAATCATCCCTTCGTAGTCTAAAAAGTTATCCCGGGAAGTAATGGGTCGAGCAGTAATCGAGAACATAGATCAGAGGCAATCCCACCACCCAGCCTTGCCATACTTCCTTCCCGTCTGTCTTCCTTTCCAACTTCCTACTTTAGTAGGAATGCGAACCAGGCTTTCTAAGATTGAGAAGGAATCTAACCACCATAATGCCCTACCTACCACCGAAACGTCTCGATATGTCCTCGTTTTGGTTCTTTTCTGATAGAGCAAAAGCCGATCTCGTTGAGTTACCTGCATGTATATAATATGGCTGGCTTTGTTGCCCTCCCAACCCACTCCTTGTTTTGTTCCCGTCTAGCTTATTGAGTTATCGAGCTTGAGGAACTGTTTTCGTTCATCGAGAGGCTATGCAATGTATCCCTTCTTTAAATCCTTAAAGAAGAATTGGAATTCTATGTTCAACTAAGTCATTGATTGCTGGAGCCGAAGCCGTTAACGAGTCGAGCCTTTGTTTTGTATTTAGGGTGGGAAATCCCTTTGAATAATAAAACCCTAAATGATGCTCTGAATTGGAACCCTAACTAAATAACTGGATGACTAGATGAATGGTGCTTTGATCCTGATCTCCCGATCTTACGGGTGACCGAGATGACTAGCTAATCACAACCAAAGAAAGTTTGCCACTGAATTAGTTTTTCTCGGGAAGTGAAGTTCACGCTAGGCGAATGCTGACCAATAGAGTTGAAAGAAGGCAGAAGAAGCCATTCATTTTAAAGAATGATGAGTCGAATGCTTTTAATACTGGTTGATTGAAATAAATGGCTTAGGAAATGAGTCGAGGGTTCACTCTTTGAAGTATTGACAGGAGTGTTAGTCGAACGCCATGCCGTAGCCCTCTATCCATTGTACCTCTACCTTGAATTCTTTTTCCACAGTGGTCCTCCTACACGTACTTCAAAGCTACAATCAATACTATAATTCAGGTTCAGTCAACAGCAGTGGATTTTTTCAGAACAACTAAGAATTAGTAATACCCAAATCATGAAAAGAGGGGCACAAAGCGATCATCTTAACATTTATCAATTCACGGATTGAGTCTTTGGTCTTCGTAGTCAACATGCCCCTAATGACTTATAGTCTGCTCTAAGGTAAGAACTTCCTGATCCTCATTCCGCTGAAATGAAAGAGAAATCTCTAAGTCGGATTTGATGTTTATCAGTCATTCCCGGTTGGGTTATCCATCCATTTCACCCAAAAGAATAGTACATCTGGGAAAATGTATGAATGAAAGCTATGACACTGTAAGCTCATTTAGCTAAGAAGTTATATGACATCTAAAGTGAAGGGGATTTAAGTCTCTTTATCTCATGTTAGAGGCTTTGATAGCAGCCTTGGAATGAAATAGACTTCCTTCTTTCCTGAACTAGATTAAAGACGCGTTCGAGTGGCCTAAGCTCCAAGACCACATAGGGTAGAAGCAAAGTTTCTATTGAATTGAGTCAGATCCTTTATAAATATAAGATGCCCATGAAATTGAAAAGCATTTTTTAGTGGAAGATTAAATACCAGTGGATTTCCCTATTGATTAACCTCATCCAACCTCTGAAGCAGATTAGATCCAAGGAACTTCGTCTACACTAGCAGATGAAAGAGGAGCTTCTACGTGAACATTTCTAATAGTGGTTCCTCATTCAACAGTCAAGTCACTAGCACTGGTTATTCCAGCAATAGCTCTTACTGTAAAAGAACTAGGACCGTCAACTCCAACTGTAGTAGTAGGAATGTCTTCACCACCCGATATTGCATTAAGAGCTTGTATTTCATTGCATCAAAGGTGGTTTATTGAACACTATCTCGATTTCGAACAAAAGTCTTCCTCTACATTACTCTCACTAACCAAGGATATTGGAAGGGACTTGCAGCGGCAAGGAGAAGAGCTACAGTGAGCACTCTAACAGTCTCAGCTCCTTCTCCAATTTTAGCAAATGAACCCCGTTCAAGCACAACAGAAAAGATCACCGTTTACACCTCAACATGTCTGATTACGAGAAAAAATGGGGTTTAACAAATGGTGGGCCACAAAAGGACTCTCTTCTCTTGAGATCCTTCTTTCTGTGCTTTTGCTTTAACTCCACCCGAGAGAATCGTACTTACTACTTTGTTTAATTCTCCCACCTTATCTTATCTAAGTAAATACGGAACTCTGCCCTTTCCACTTCACAAGAATGGGAATCGCCCCATAAGATTGTGCATCAATTTAGCAAACCAATTCTTAAAGAAGCATGTCTCAATAGCTCAGTGATAGAGCAGTCAATGATTAACTGACTGGTCGTAGGTTCAATTCCTACTTGATAAGAAATGAACTAAAGAATTAGAAAGAAAGGCTTCTTTGCCTTGGAAAAGATCAGGCTCTTTTTTCCTTCAACATAGGTAATACCGAGAGTGGCAAGGAGTTTCTTCTTAAAGAATATCTGCTACGCTTATGCTTGATAACCCGAAAACTATGGTTATTACGGATGGTGAAATAGCTGCTTCTTTTTCTCTTCCCCCCTCGACCTCACGCGACTTTTCTCCCATTATTTAGAGAACCGAGTGAACGCTGAATCCTAAGCGGCCTTTCGGCTAGCACGTGGAATCTTCTTCTTTTAAGATAGAACCAAACAAGAGTCGTTCTCCTTTGAACCATGTTCACATGAAAAAGAAGAGTAAGCGGTCTTTGGTCTTCAATGAAATCACATGGATCCCTTTAATAAGATGTAAGCTAGAATCACTCTACCTTGACCCCCGAGGGGAGACAACTCAACTCAATAGGTAGAATAAGTGTCTTATTGGCTAGGGGTCAGGAACGGTAATAAGGCTAATGTTCGACTAGTAGCTTTCATGTGGCGAATCGGTATGTATGAAGTTTCTGTGATCACTTTACGATATTCTATAAGCTTTCTTTTTCACCGGATAGAGTGAGAACTGCTTAGCTTGCTTGCTTTCTGGGGAGAGGTTTAAATCCTGGCTAACTAAGAGATAGAGTCGTCCTTTGTCTTCTCTTTCTGACCTTTGTAGATTCACCCCGAAAACAAGCAGTTACGGAATGGCTTAAGTCTAACTAGTCCGGTAACGACTTAGATGTGTTAATATAATCATCCTAACCCATTCCCATTTACAAGAGTGTTGGAAGTATTTCTCTTAGCTCAGAAGGATTCAACAAAGAGCAGTGATACACTTACCTAAACCAACTTAAGGGATAGTGAGCTTGGACGACACTAGGGAAGAAATTCTAGTTTTTCCAAAAGCATGTCCTTCTAGACGATTTTATCTTCCTTTCTTTTCTATCAATGAGGTCAGTCCAGAGTGCTTACACTATTGATAAGGGACTAGGCACCTAATAACAAACTCAACCGGTATGTTCTCTCCGTAAGCAAAGGTATAACTAAAGGGATTTGTATTCCTTCTTAAGCGAGCCAGGTCTCTGCGGATGGGCCTCATTAGATTTAGTTGACCATGATTTTGGAAATGATCC